>NC_081562.1:21550422-21702853 GCF_022355385.1 Mustela nigripes
TATCATATGGTTTCACTTATTTGTGGAGCATAACAAATAACATGGAGGACAAGGGGAGATGGAGAGGAGAAGGGAGTTAAGGGAAATTGGAAGGGGAGATGAACCATGAGAGACTGTCGACTCTGAAAAACAATCTGAGGGATTTGAAGGGGCAGGGGCTGGGAGGTTGGGAGAGCCAGGTGGTGGGTATTACGGAGGGCACATATTGCATGGATCACTTGGTGTGGTGCATAAAAAATGAATTCTGTTACACTGAAAAGAAATTTTTTTAAAAAGGGAAAAAAAGAAAAAAAAACCCAAAAAACCAAAAACCAAAAATCTCCACAAAAAGCAAGAGTCCAGGACTGGATGACTTCCCAGGGGAATTCTACCAAACATTTAAAGAAGAATTAATATTTATTCTCCTGAATGTATTCCAAAAAATAGAAATGGAAGGAAAACTTCTAAACTCTTTCTATGAGGCCAGCATTACCTCGAGCCCAAAACGAGACAAAGACCTCATCAAAAAGAATTAACAGACCAATATCCCTGATGAACATGGATGCCAAAATTCTCACCAAAATACTAGCCAATAGGATCCAATAAAATATTAAAAGGATTCTTCACCACAGCCAAGTGGGATTTATTCCTGGGCTGCAGGTGTGGTTTAACATCTGCAAATCAACTGGTGTGATTAATAAAAGAAAGGACAAAAACCATATGATCCTCTCAATAGATGTGGGAAATGCATTTGACAAAATACAGCATCCTTTCTTGATAAAAAACCCTTCTTAGTGTATGGACAGAGGGAAAAGAACTCAATATCATAACATATGAAATATGAAATATGAATAACATATGAAAAGCCCACAGTGAATATCATTCTCAATATCATAACATATGAAATATGAAATATGAATAACATATGAAAAGCCCACAGTGAATATCATTCTCAATGAGGAAAACTGAGAGCATTTCTCCTGAGGTCAGGAATATTACTGGGATCCCCAGTCTCACCACTTTTGTTCAACATAGTACTAGAAGTCCTAGCTTCAGAAATCAGAAAACAAAAAGAAATAAAAGCTATCAGAATCAGCAAAAAAAAGAAGTCAAATTTTTATTCCTTGTAGATCCCATGATACTGTATGTGGAAAACCCAAAAGACTCCACCCCAAAATTGATAGAACTCATACAGGAATTTAGCAAAGTGGCAGGATATAAAATCAATGCACAGAAATCAGTGGCATTTCTATACACGAAAAATGAGAGAGGAGAAAGAAAAATCAAGGAATTAATCCCATTTACAATTGTACAAAAAACCGTAGGATACCTCAGAATAAGCCTAACCAAAGAGGTAAAGGATCTCTTCTCTGAAATTTATAGAACACTTATGTAAGTAATGGAGGAAGACAAAAAGAAATGGAAAAACATCCTATGTTCATGGAGTAGAAGAACAAATATTGTTAAAATGTCTATGCTACACAGAGAATCTACACATTCAATGCAATCCCTATCAAAATAACATCAATATTTTTCACAAAGCTAGAACAAATAATCCTAAAATTTGTATGGAACCAGAAAAGACACCAAATAGCTGGAACAATATTGAAAAAGAAAATCACAATTCCGGACTTCAAACTCTATTACAAAGCCGTAATCATCAAGACAGCATGGTACTGGCACAAAAACAGACACATAGATCAATAGAATAGAGAACCCTGAAATGGACCCTCAACTCTATGATGAACTAATTTTGGACAAAGCAAGAAAGAATATCCAATGGAAAAAAGACAGTCTCTTCAACAAATGGTGTTGGGAAAATTGGACAGCCACATGCAGAAGAATAAAATGGGACCATTTCCTTAGACCATACATGAAAATAGACTCAGAAAGGATGAAAGACCTCAATGTGAGATAGGAATCCATCAAAATCCTTAAAGAGAACACAGGAAGCAATCTTTTCGATCTCAGCCACAGCAACTTCTTGCTAGACACATCTCCAAAGGCAAAGGAGACAAAAACAAAAATGAAATATTGGACCTTCATCAAGATAAAAAGGTTTGCATAGCAGTCAACAAAACTAAATGGCAACCTATGAATGGGAGAAGATATTTGCAAATATCTCATCAGGTAAAGTGCTACTAATCAAAACCTATAAAAACTTAACAAACCAATACCCAAAAAACAAATAATCCAGTCAAGAAATGGGCAAAAGACATGAACAGACATTTACTCAAATAAGACATCCAAATGGCCAACAGACACATGAAAAAAATACTCCATATCACTTGGCATCATGGAAATACAAATCAAAATCACAAAGAGATGCCACCTGACATCAGTCAGAATGGCTAAAATTAGCAAGTCAGGAAATGACAGATGTTGGTGAGGATGTGGAGAAAGGGGAACCCCTTTACACTATTAGTAGGTATGCAAGCTATTATATATGTGTGTATGTGTATAAAATGAGTGATTTAATTTTTTGTTTGTTTATGCATGTGTGTGTGTGTGTTGTCTAAATCTGATTCTGCTACCTATACAGAAAACAAAATGCATTCAAATCGAATAGAAAATGTAAAACCCAAACTGTTTCTGTAAGTGCTGTACCATTTTTCTAAGTCTGTTCTTTTACTTTTTAGCTTTAAAATCCTTAAAAGAGATCTGATCTCTATTCATCAAACTTAATGCCATCTGACATGCTAGGCCTTATGACCTGGTTTCTGCTGTTTTTATAGTGATGTCTTGAGGCTTTCTCTTCTCCTTCTTATGTATATACCCATACTCCGATCCCAATTCTAGATTCATTTTATTTTCTCCCAAACATCATGCTCTTTCAAAACATATGTTAATGTTTTTCCTCTAAACTTTATCCATACTCCATTTATCACTCCTTGGTCTGGTTACCTTTTATTCATCCTTCAGAATTCCACTTCATTTTTTAAAAAGATTTTATTTATTTATTTGAGATAGAGATAGCGAGAGATAGAGCACAGAGGGAGAGGGAGAAACAGACTCTCACTGAGCAGAGAGCCCAATGTGGGGCTCAATCCTTTGATTCTGAGATCATGACCTGAGTCAAAGGCAGACGCTTAACTGACTGAACCACCCACTCGTCCCTGAATTCCACTTTAGATTTCACTTCCTCAAGGAGGCTCTTCTCTGAAGTCTCCAAACTGTGAATACGATGTATATTGTTATCTCCCCATTCCTACCCAAGAAATGTACTCCACAATTTTCATAGAAAAAAACAAGTAAAGAATTTGTCATAAAAATTTTTGTGAGCTTAAGGATTTTTTTAAAAAATATTCAGTAAAAAGCTTAAAGAAGGGGAGATGGTAAGAATGCAACGACTATAAATGTGACAATATCCTTTAAGGTTTTCTTTAAACATTTTCAAATGTGATTTAATGCCTGTGCCTGTATTCTTCTATTACCATGATTCTTTTTCCTGAATTATTCTCTCCCAAGTACTGGACTTTTTCTCATGATACTTTATGAGGTTTTAAGAATGAGCAACTTCTCCAAATGCCACCCTAAAAACTATAAGCAGTTTATTATTTTTCTTCTTTTTACCTGATATTGAATTTGAAGGTTTGATTTCTTTAAAAATTATAATTTTTTATCCATTTACTCTATTTTGTTTTGCTCTCTGCCTTAATTTATTTTGAAATATATATGTGTTGAGTGCATGTACATCTATTATCAGGATAATTAATGACTACAATTTCCCTCACTTAATTTGTTGCCCGTATTTTAAAACTCTTCTGAAAAGAGAGCTCCACCAAAATCAAGCAATAGTTATCAAGTTACAGAAGAAAATATTTGTGAAAATCTAATTTTAACTAGAGAAATAATCTAAGAAAATTAATTTGATGAATAGCTTGCAACTAAAAATATTCAATGTGATATGATGGAAAGGATAATAATACTCAGAAATGCATAAAGAAAAAATAACCACTCAGTTATAATCATTATTAACAATTAGACTTGCTCCATATATATATATTAATTAAAAAACTAGTGTATATATTGCTTTGTAACTTATTTTTCCACTTAAAGAGAATATTCCCATATTTTCTCATGATATGAAATATTCTCATATGATATAATTTTAATGCCTGCTTATGTGTCCATGATTGATGAATTCACTAAAGTGTTTTAATCTTATGTCAGGAAAGAAATATTCTTTTCTTTGTCTTCTTTGACAGATATAGTATTCTATAGTGGATAGTACCAATGATGATAACTCTCTAAATCCCTTTCCTTCTTAGGGAAGCCTTGGATAGAAATTATGAAAGATGGGAAATTTTCACTAAATTGAGAAATAAAAATGGGGAGGGATTCCATTGCAGCTAAGAATCTTTCTTTGGTGTTTTTGCTGATGTTGCTGGTTCAGGACCACATGGTTTCTGAAGCCAGATTCATTGCCATATCAGTAAATTGTTTAAGAAGTGGTCTTTGAACACAATGTTAGCTCCAGAATCTGAGGCAAAAGAGAGGTTATTATTAAAGTCATGTCACAGGAGACAGCATGGTCTTTGGTGTAGCCTACTATGTCCCATAAGGGGTCCCACACACCTCTTTACCTCCTTCTTGATGTTACCATATTTGGCAGCTTTTTCCAGGTCAGATCCATAACAAACATGTTATGGGGACTTGGAAGGCCATGCCAGTAGACTTTTAAGCTCAGGGATCAGCTTACCCATAGCCTTGGCAGAGTTAGTGATCAGTGGATACAGTGATGATATTTTAAACAGCACTCTATCATACCATAGTTGGCCATCCATGGTCTTCTATGGGTGCTGATGGCATGTAGTCATTAGTAGGTCCATAAAGCTAAAGTTGCTATGGATGAGCTTGGTGGAGTTGACAGGCAAAGCAGTTGGTGATGCAGAAAGCATTGCTATCAATCCTGAAGTAGTTATCATAGTCCTCTTAGTTCATTATAATCGCAAACATGGTGAGAACTGGAAGTGAAAATCATGTAGATGAAGTCAATAAAAAGTCACCGGTGGTGATATCCATGGAACATTATAGATATACAGTTTCTAATGTATTTTCCAAATATCCTTAAGTTTATGCTTAATGACACTGTTTAATGATATGGGGAAGTTTAAAGCCAAAATTAATGGCAAAATAATAAGGACAGCCAAATCATTTAGGAAAGAAGAAAAGGAGAAAGGGAAGAAGAGAGGAAAGAGAAGGAGAAGGAAGAAAATAAAAGTAAAAAGCAAAAAACAAAAAACTAAAAACAAAAAACGATCATTATAAAATACAAAGAAGTAAAATTTAACAGGGCAGTTATCACTGTAAATGTAAATGAGTTAATCTAATTTTGAAAAAAGAATTTTTTGTATCAAAATGCAAACTCTGAATGATGTTAGCAAGTGACACATCTTAAAAAGTGAAAGTAAAATGTTGAAAACTTAATATAGAAAAAGCAGTTATGGTTTAAAAAAAATTGTCAAAAAAATTTAAAACAAAATAGAATCCTAGACAAAAAGCATTAGTACAAGGCATTTATTTGGGTGACTCAGTTGGTTGAGTGTCTTGATTAGCTCTTGATTAGCTCAGGTCATGATCTCAAGGGTCCTGGGATGAATCCTATGTTGGGCTCTGCATTCAGTGTAGAGTCTACATGGAATTTTATCTCTCCCTCTCCCTCTGCCCTTCTTCCCACTTGCTTTCTCTGTCCCCAAAATAAATGAATAAAATCTTAAAAAAAAAAAAGGCATTAGTTCAAAAATACTGATCTGAAGGGTTACATGCACCCCAATGTTTCTACCAGCATTACAGACAATAGCCAAATTATGGAAAGAGCCCAGATGTCCATTAGCTGTCAAATGGATAAAGAAGATGTGTGTATGTATGTGTGTGTGTGTGTGTGTGTATGTATGTATAAACTCAGCCATCAAAAAAAGTAAAATCTTGCCATTTGGAAAAACATGGATGGAGCTAGAGAGTATTATGCTAAGTGAAATAAGTCAATCATAGAAAGATAAATAACATATGATTTCATTCATGTGGAATTTAAGAAACAAAATAAATGGCAGAGAAGGAGAAAAAAGAGAAAGAGAGAGAGAGGCAAACTAGAAAACAGACTCATAACTATAGAAAACAAATTGAGGTTTACTGGAAGGGAGGTGGACCGGTGGAGGGTGGGGGGTGGATTAAATGGGTGATGGATATTAAGGAGTGTACCTGTTATGATGAGCACTGGGTGTTATATGTAAGTGATGAATCACTAGACCCTACTCCTAAAACTAATACTACTATATGTTAACTAACTATATTTTAAATAAAAACTTGAAAAAAAAAAGGAGAAAAGAAAGATGCATTAGGAATGAACAAGATTTTTTATATTGATAAAGTACATAGTTCATAATAAACATATAGTAGTTATAAGCCTGTTTCCCTGCTTGTTATATTACACGGAAATAAATATAACAGCAATAGTTCATTTATATATATAGTTAACCTTAAAGCTATTTTACTAGGAAAATGGGTTTATTCAGGAATACCAGGGACTTGGAATTTGGGGCATGCAAGCTACAGCAAAACTATTGGCAAATCTGGAAAACAAAGGAGAGGAATGCTTTTCTTGCAGAGGAAAGGGGGGTGGCTGAGAGTGGCTTTTATAAGTAAAAAGTCTATTGGAGTAAGCTGAGGGTTCTGAGTATAATGGCTTTTCATTGGCTGAGTTGTCACAGTCTCTTATTGCTGGGCTTTTACTGGGGAAGGATAAAACCTTTCTTCCTCCTGCTGGTGTAGTAAAGTATATCAACTTGCAAGGTCCCTCTCTTCCTGTATTTCAGTAATTGAGGAAGAGTGATAAGGTGTGAGAATTCCTTCTGCTGACCTCCCAATTTCATTTTATTTATTTAAAAGATTTTATTTATTTATTTGACAGACAGAGATCACAAGTAAGCAGAGAGGCAGGCAGAGAGAGAGGAGGAAGCAGGCTCCCCGCTAGGCAGAGAGAGAGGAGGAAGCAGGCTCCCCGCTGAGCAGAGAGCCTGATGCGGGGCTTGACCCCAGGACCCTGGGATCATGACCTGAGCCGAAAGCAGAGGCTTTAACCCACTGAGCCACGCAGGCGCCCCCCAATTCCATTTTAAATGAGGTTTCCTTTTGTTAATTTTCAATATATATGTATATATATATATATATATATATGTATATATATAACAAAATAAGTTAATAAATACAAGAGTAAATAGAAAGTAACAAGCCATTTTCATTTATTTTCAGATAAAATAGAAAAAATAGCTATATAGAGAAATTAAATAAATCAATACATAAACTTAATTTACCATTATAAATTCATGGTTCTCAGTCTCAGTTGGGCCCTTCACATTATCCAGCAGACATAAATATCACCCTGCAAATTTCAGGCAAAACTTCCCAGAGACTTTTGAGTTCTAGTCTTTCAGATGCCCAATTTTTTTCCTACCTGGCATCACCCTCACTTCATAGAGAAATTGGAAGTCATCAATGAGGTATTACTTCAACATTTTGGCAAACACTTTGTAAAATCTTCCTGAACACATCATTTCCTCTCTTATTTTATTAAATTGGAGGTATCCCCATATCTCTCTGAAACCAAAGTTCTCACATGTTTTCAAAATTATACTCCTTGTCTGCCCAGGAAACTTGCACTCTCAATTCCTTTTGGTTTCTGACTTCCTAACATCTATCTTTTCATTACCTCTTCTCCATCAGCTGGAACCAATGTTATCATAAAAATGTCTCTTTTGGCCCTGGAGTTACACCAGTTTTCTTTAATTTTTACAAATTCCTGGAAAAGGTGTCCTTACTTACTGTGCTCCCCCCTTTTTTGTCTTCCAAACAGACCACCCTCCTTCTCATTTCTTATATGCGCTGTCTCTATTTTTTTCCTGTTTCAGGATCAAGACATACTTATGATATTCCCTCTGACTTAAACACTTCATTTCAACCCAATTCATCCTCCTTCAGGTAGCCGTTGAAATATCACATCTTTAAAGTTTTTTCTTCTACCCCAAGTTAGGTTGGATCCCTCATTTTATGTCTTCCTAACACCCTCTGCTTCATAATAGTATTTTTCACTTCTCCACTCCATGTCTCCCTTTTTTACAAGAATATGAAGTCTGTGGGGGAAGAAACTAACTCTGTCTTTTGGTGATTATTGATTAGTACTCTTTAACTTGGTAAGTGGAGATGACAGAACCAAACATGGGCACCCCTACCAGAGCAATTATTTTCTGCTACTTATTCTCTTGTAAGCCAGTACACCAGGTAACAATGTTTTGTTTGGGTTCAGAATGTGGCTAGTGACTGGCTTCTTTTTCCAAAACTGCTATCTGCTGCTAGCTATTCAAATTCTTAACAACTTCCTACTTTTCTGCTTTTATAAAGTCATCACAGAGGCTCCTGGACTTCCAAATGCTGTGCTTTCTAAAATTGCTTATCCACAATGGAGAAATAGAGATTATCTGATGTCCATGTTCTCTACTTTCTCCCCAGCACTGTGGTTCTTCATTCCCTTGAACCTTCATCCCTGCAAATCAGAGATGGACAGATGGTTAGAGAGGTTCTACCAGGGTCTCTCCCCCTTTATTCCCATCAGAGACTCCCCTGATAGTGCTCTGCTGAAGGCAGCCATTAAAATTTTCAGGGAAGCTGTTTTACTTTATTTTGTTTATTTATTTGATGGAGAAAAACACAGCGAGAGAGGGAACAGAAGCAGGGGGAGTGGAAGAGAGGGAGTA
This sequence comes from Mustela nigripes, assembly GCF_022355385.1. Taxonomy (NCBI): domain Eukaryota; kingdom Metazoa; phylum Chordata; class Mammalia; order Carnivora; family Mustelidae; genus Mustela; species Mustela nigripes. The sequence goes on from NC_081562.1 coordinate 21,559,152, forward strand.
GCAGGCTTCCTGGGGAGCAGGGAACCCAATGCAGAGCTTGATCCCAGGATCATGACCTGAGCTAAAGGTAGACACTTAATGACTGAGTCACCCAGGTGCCCCAGCAAATCTGTTTTAAATATTGCTGAAATAAGTCCTTTTGCTGTATTTTCTTCCAAACCTACTGATTGCTCGTTTCCCTTCAACTCTCACCTCTGCAAATGATAGTGTAACATTGGTCACTGTCTTCTGCACTTAATTTGGTGATTCTGCCAGTTATTTGGAGAGCTGTGTTGTGACTTAATTCATCAATGGCATTCTTTTGGTCAGGTTCTACTATCTTGCAGTAAAGGAAGGGAACAAATATTTACCAATTATTTATTCTGAAGTAGGCATTATCCTTGAGCTTCATGTACATTATTTCAATCCAGATAACAATTCTACAGAGCAGATTATATTATCCCCATTTATAGCTGCAAATACTGAACTGTAAATACTGGCACTAAGATTTGAATCTAGTTCTCTCTTGTTCCAAATCCCATTCTGACTCATAAACATATGTCAATAAATTTTATTCATAGGAACTAGCAGAAAGCCTATAGATGCATTTGAATTTGGGATACCAATGAATTGAGTGCTCATTGATATGAAGATTAAAAAAAGACATTTTAGAATTTCAGAATGTTTCAGAATTAACTGATTTTGTTTCTTCAAGGGAACTCTAAACAAAATTAACATATAAGTCAAGCCAATTTTTGATTGTTTAAAAATTACTGAGTTAATGTTTTTGTTTTTAAATATTTTTTATGTTGCCTTTTCTTTTGCATTTTGAGCATTCCCTTTGCTAGGGATTGGACAAGTAATAAAGAAAAAATTTTTTTGATGTACATTTTGATAAATGTTTTAGGAAAATACTTAGTGGAAAAGGAGCTGAAATTGTTAGCCAAAATTAATTTGAATACTTACCTTCATTAAAAAAAAAAAAAAACATTATCCCATGACATAAATTCCTGTGATACTGATTGCATTTTGTTCCACAAGAAGTTCTATGTATTTTTTCTTAAAACTTCATGTAATCTTAAATCCATCCATTTAAGTACTCTTATTGTCACATCTTGCTGGTTTAAACCAGAACTTCTTCCTTCTGTCTACTATTTATTTTTTGGTGATAAACTCTTTAGAAATTGCTATTATAGATTCCCAGTGGGGGGGGGGATTTAGTTTTAAACTTTCATTTTCTTACCAACCAAATGAAAAAGCACCATTATTTTTATCATCTAAAAAGACATTTTAGGTAACTGTGGAGAAAAGGCAGCATGGTGCAATGGCAAGTGTGTGCATTGTTTTGAAATGTTGAGAGAGTTAGATTCTAAAACTGTCTTTGAAGGTTACTTGAGTGTCCTTTGGGAAGTTTTATTTTCCCTATCTGTAAAAATCACTTTTGCAAAGTTGTTGTGATATTTATATGAAAAAAGAACATATATAGGATACCTGGCACATCATGTGTTTAATGAGAGCTATTGTTAGTAAAGCAATGATATAAATTAAGAATTAAGAAAGTTCAGTAACTTCTGATCAATTAAAAAACAATACACACTGCACCTTTATTTGTAAAAAAAAAATTCTCATAAAGTATGCTTCCTATTTTTACTGATCAGAATATATCTCTCTGAATTATTATATCATTACTTCCTACTATTCTTAAAATGAACTGAAAAAAAAAGAAAAATACAAATTACCCACATCAGGATGAAGTTGAGAATGTCACTACAGACCCTGAGACATCAGAAGTAATATTACAAACCACTCTTTCCACATACATTTGACAATGAAACAATTCCTGGGGCACCTGGTTGGCTCAGTGGGTTAAGTGTCTTCCTTCAGCTCAGGTCATGATCTCAGGGTCCTGGGATTGAGTCCCGCATCAGGCTCTCTGCTCAGCAGGGAGTCTGCTTACCCATCTCTCTCTGCCTGCTGCTCTGCCTACTTGTGATCTCTCTCTCTCTCTCTCTCTGTCAAATAAATAAATAAAATCTTAACAAAAGGGGCACCTGGGTGGCTCAGTCAATTAAGCAGCTGCCTTCAGCTCAGGTCATGATCCCAGGGTCCTGGGATCAAGTCCACACATCAGGCTTCTTGCTCCACAGGGAGCTAGCTTCTCCCTCTGCCTCTGCCTGCCTATTTGCCTGCCTATCTATCTCTCTGACAAATAAATGAATAAAATCTTTTTAAAAAAATCTCAACAAAGAAAAATAAATTCTTAAAACACCAACTACCACAATTCACCCAATATTAAAAAGATAATGTGAATAGTTCTACAACATTTTTTGTTATGTTAGTTACCATAGAGTACATCATTAGTTTTTTTTTAATTTTTTATTTTGTATTAACATATAATGTATTATTAGCCCCTGGGGTACAGGTCTTTGAATCACTAGGTTTACACACTTCATAGTACATATATTCCCCAATGTCCATAACCCCACCACCCTCTCCCTAACCCCCCTCCCTCTGTCAAACCTCAGTCTGTTTTGTGAGAATAAGAGTCTCTTATGGTTTGTCTCCCTCCCAATCCCATCTTTTTTTTTTTTTTTAGATTTTATTTATTTATTTGATAGACAGAGATCACAGAGAACCAGGCAGAGAGAGAGGAGGAAGCAGACTCCCCACTGAGCAGAGAGCCCGATGTGGGGCTCGATCCCAGAGCCCTGGGATCATGACCTGAGCCGAAGGCAGAGGCTTTAACCCGCTGAACCACCCAGGCACCCCCCCTCCCAAAGTCATCTTGTTTCATATATTTTTTTCCTACCTCCCACACCCCCCACATTGCCTTTCAACTTTCTCATATCAGGGAGATCATATGATAATTGTCTTTCTCTGATTGACTTATTTCACTCAGCATAATACCCTTTAGTTCCATCCATGTCATTGCAAATGGCAAGATTTCATTTCTTTTGATGACTGCATAGTATTCCATTGTATATAAATACCACATCTTCTTTATCTATTCATCTCTTGATGGACATTTAGGTTCTGTCCATAGTTTGGCTATTGTGGACATTGCTGATATAAACATTCAGGTGAACATGCCCCTTTGGATCACTACATTGATATCTTTAGAGTAAATACCCAATAGTGTAATTGCTGGGTTGTAAGGTAGCTCTATTTTCAACTTTTTGAGGAACCTCCATGCTGTTTTCCAGAGTGGTTGCACCATCTTGCATTCCCACCAACAGTGTAGGAGGGTTCCCCTTTCTCCACATCCTCACCAGCATCTGTCATTTCCTGACTTGTTACTTTTAGCCATTCTGACTCGTGTGTGGTGGTATCTCATTGTGGTTTTGATTTGTATTTCCCTGATGCTGAGTGATGTGGAGCACTTTTTCATGTTGTCTGTTGGCCATCTGGATGTCTTCTTTGCAGAAATGTCTGTTCATGTCCTTTACCCATTTCTTGATTGGATTATTTGTTCTTAGGGTGTTGAGTTTTGATGTAGTGTTCAGTGCTTCATTATTTGCATATAACACCCAGTGCTCATTGTAACACAAGCCCTCCTTAATACCCATCACTGGGCTGTCTTATAACTATTAAGGCAATTTAATTCATAATTTAAAATTTTCCAAGAAAGAAATCTCTAAGCTTTAAAGAAAGGTTAAGTCCAATTATAAATAAATTTTTTTTTGAAACAGAAGAGGAGGGAATATTTTCCAGTTCATCTTATGAAGCTAGTTAGTATTCCCCTGATACCAGAACTAGACAGTACAAAACCAATCAAACAACCAAACAAAAAGCCAAACAACAACTAAAAGCAAAAACTACAAAGCAATATCAACTCATGAATTAGACACAAAATTCCTTAACAAAATATTAGTAAATAGGATTCACAATATATTCAAAGAATTATATGCCATGACCAAGCATAATTTATTCCAGAGATACAGGACTGGTTTAATGCTTGAAATAAAATAAAGAGGAAAAAATGGAATGATCATATCAATTGAAGCAGAAACAGAATTCAACAAGATTCAAGATCCATTCATGATTAAAAAGAAAAAAGAAATTATTCTAGAATAGGAATAAAGGATAGCTTCCTTAACTTCATAAAGAGCATCTACAAAAATCTGTAACCAAAATTATAGTTAATGGCAAAAATTTGAATCCTTTCCTCCTAAAATTGGAAACATGATAAAGATGTCTAATCTCTTCACCACTGTTATTCAGGATAGTGCCAGAAGTTCTATCATGTACAATAAGGAAAAAAAAAAAAGAAGAAGAAGAAGTAAAATTACACAGATTGGAAAGGAGGAAATAAAACTGTTTTTGTTTATAGATGATATGATTGTCCATGTAGAAAAACCCAAGAGATACACAATAAAACAACAAAAAATATATATAAATAGTAAATTCAACAAGGTCACAGGATGCAAAATAAACATTAAAAAAGCATTGTACTTCTATTTTTTTTCTTTTTTAAGTTTTCACTTAAATTCCAGTTAGTTAACATATATTGTAATATTAGTTTCAATAGTAGAATTTTGTGATTCATCACTTACATACAACATGCAGTGCTCATCATAGCAAGTGTCCTTCTTAATACCCACACCCATTTAACTGCAACTATATTTCTATGAAATAGCAATGAACATGTAGACACTGAAATTAAAATTACAATACCACTTATAATCACACACTTATAAATGAAAAGAAATACTTAGGTGTGAATCTAACAGAACATGTAAAGGACATGTATACTGAAAAGTGCAAAATAGTGGTGAGAGAAAATTTTTTTTTAAGTAAGTATGTAAAAGACAGTTTTCATGAGTTAAAAGACTTGATAATATGAGTTTAATATAATTCCTATCAAATTCCAAGCAAGATTTTTCCCCATATATTTTTTTATTAATTTCAGAGGTAGAATTTAGTGATTCAACAGTTGCATATAATACCCAGTGCTCATTACATCAAATGCTGAGGGAAATAAGTCAAGCAGAGAAAATCAATTATCATATGGTTTCACTTACTTGTGGAACATAAGGAATAGCATGGAGGATATTAGGAGAAGGAAGGAAAAATGAAGGGAGGGGATATCAGAGGGGGAGAGATGAAACATGAGAAACCATGGACTCTGAGATACAAACTGAGGGTTTTAGAAGGGAGGGGGGTTAGGGGATGGGTTGGCCCAGTGATGGGTATTAAGGAGGGCATGTATTGCATGGAGCACTAGGTGTTACATGTAAACAATTAAATTTGGAAAACTATATTAAAAACTAATGATGTAATGTAATGATGTAAAGTTATGTTAGTCACATAACTTAACAAAGAAAGAAAGAAAGAAAGAGAAAAAGAAAAAAGAAAAGAAAAGAAAATGGGCAAAAGGCATGAAGAGGCATTTCCCTGAAGAGAATATTCAAATGGCAAATAAGCACATGAAAAGATTTTTGACATGATTAACAATTAGGAAAATGCAAATGAAAGCTGCAATGAGATACTACTACATATCTATCAGAATGGCTAAAATAAAAAGTAATGATGACTTCAAATGCTAACAAGGACATGGAGAAGCTCATATATTGCTGGTAGAAATGTAAAATGTTACAGCAAATCAGAAAATAGTTGGCAGTTTCTTAAAACTTAAAAGACTTTACTATCATATCACCCAGCATTTGAACACCTGAGAATTTGTCCCAGCTAAATAAAAACTCTGTACACAAATATTTACAGCAGCATTATTCATAAGCCAAGAAATGGAGACAACAGGATTCCTTTAGTGGGTGAATAGTTAAAAAAAACTGTGCTACCTTCATACAACTGAATATTACCCAGCATGAAAAGGAACAAAATACTGATACACAAACCAGCTTGGATTAATCTCCAGAGAATTATGCTGAGAAAAGCCAATTCCAAAAGATTATATACTGTATGATTCTATTTATCATACATCTGCTTATATATAATTTTTGACATGACAAATTATAGAAATAAGAGAATAGATTAGTGATTGACAAGAGTTAAGGAAGAAGTCAGGGCAGGAGAGAAGTAAGTGTAGCTATAGAAGGGGCAATGAAGCAATGAGGGGGTCCCTCTGGGGTGGAACTGTTGTTCCTTGGCTGTATCAAAGTCAGTTATCTTGGTTGTGATGTTGTACTGTAGGTTTGCATGATATTATACCATTGGAGAAAACTATAAAAAGAGCACATGAGATCTCTCTGTATTATTTTTATAGCTGCATGGGAATCAACAATTATTTCCAAACAAAAAAAATGTAATTAAAAATATTATGCCATTTAAAAAAGATAATATGTCCCTTTATTTGTAAAAATTTCTTTCTTTCACCCACACAGTGATACGAGCTTCCTACTTTGGCTGCTCAGAACATAACTTCTGTAATCCTTTGTATAATTACTTCCTGCTTCTCCTAAAGTGAAACAAATCATTTAATTTTTTTTAAAAGAACTTAAATGTGGGAAATAAAGCTGGTTTTTAAATTTTACACACATTTGCATTTGGCTTGAGCATCTTTGAAATATTAATGCACAAATATTTGAAATGTCTAATTTAAAAAATATTATTTTCTAAGATAGTCATGAGTATTTTAATGTTTGGAGAAGCGTTTATAAGAACAAACTCATAGTTTGAAAGTCAAAGGCTGTCCAGTTCTTCCAGAACTACTTAACACCTTTATCAAATAAAACTATATGTAGTCTTTTCAGTTCATATTTGAATAACTTATATGAAGAAACTATTTCATATGGAGAAATATGGATTTTCCATTTTAAAAGCTTTATATTCATTCCTATGTATGCCAACTACTAAGAATATACTAAAAGTTTTATAATTTTGTGTCTTTTAATAGAAAATGAATTCATGTGTTAATCTTTTGGCTAATATCTCCATATAAAAATGATACAAATTGAAGAGATAAAAGCAGAAAATAGATTTTTTAAAATTTCTGCCTTTCTTTTAATTAAACACCTAGTAACTGTAAGAGTTTAATATATAGGAGAATTAGGTTCTATTTGTTCCTATGTGTTCTACTTGTTCCTATTTTCCACCCATTGAATTTTCTTCAATATTCCTTAAAATGATGATTGTTTAAAAAAAAATCAGTGCTGCCAATGGACTGAGAATAGGAAAATGCTCATTGATGTAAAGATGAGAAATTCAAGAGCTATTAGGTTCTTGACTTCACCTGTAACTTTATGCTTCTTTTTGCTTTACCTGTAGTGTGATGGGAAAATGTAATCAATTGAAATTTCAGGATTGTGTTTTAACTTCAACTCTCCCACGTAAGTGTGAGACCATCTCTAAATCTCAGGTATATTGTAAAATGGAAAGAGTAATAGCTACATCTAATACCAATGTTCTAGGCTTAAATGAGATTACAAATCTCAAGTTCCTAGAAGAGGGTCTACTCCTCTTAAGCATCTGATATTTACTCATTCCCCCTTTAACTTTCTTGTAATGGTCATACTTTATTTTCTGTTTGGCCATAACTCTACATACAACAAAGGAATGGTATTTTTCTTACCCTATCATAGGAAGTTCTACATCTTTTAAATAAGTCTTAATCACATTAACTATTATATTCATGAAAAAAAGTACATTTAAATTTTTTTCCTTTCATTGAAAAGAAAAAAAATAGAAATTGTTTTCAATTTGTAAGATATCGATAATAAAAAGTTTAACCATTTCTACCCCTACTGAATTGTCATCTGGATTCCTTCAGATCCTTTCTTTATACTTTTTAAAAAGTGATCAAGGCACAGAAGCATGGGAATTCTAACTCAAGAAGGTAAACTGATCCCAACTTTTCACATCCTCTCCCTCTGTACATACAATTAAAATTGTAAAATAAATATTAAAAAAAGGATAAATCCATAGCAGTGATGAACATTGAGGGCTACTCAGAAGCATTTGGGAACTTCTAAAAGGTATAACAAATGGCATTGGATTTAGACAGAGACTAGTTAAGGCAACTAAAGAACCTCAACATCTTAACGTGGCTTTGTTTTCCTACCAGATGATAATAACTATCTCAGTAAGGGGAAGAGTTGCTGAAGCTCCTACGTGGGAATTGGAGCAAGTAAGAGAAATGGGAAGTGTCCTAGGTAATTAAAAATAGTTGACTAAAACACCAGACATTTGAGGAGAATGAACAATTAAAAAGAGAGGAAACAAGATTAATGAACAAAGTAAATGATCTTTGAGAAAACAGAATTAAAGACAGAAAAAGATTGTAATCAATATCCTAAGATTTGAGGGGGTATTAACGTCTAACGTTAAGAACAGGTTCTTTTTAAAATAGAATACTTGGAAAACAAGAAAAGTCATTGAAAATAAAAAATACAATCATTATACCTAAAGTCATGATAAAATGACAAAGTTTTCTATCTTATTTGTTCACTGATATATCTCCAGAACCTAGAGCAGTGTCTAACACATGGTTGATGCTCAGTAGTATTTTTTTTTTTAACAAATTGATGAAAGTGCTTTAGAATACCAAACTGTAGAATACTACCAGAATATAAAACAAGGAGGATCAAAGAGATCCAATGTCTGTTGACTAGGAGCTCTAGAAGTAGGAGGAGGAGCCATTAGGTAATTAAGAGAGTATGGTATTGGCATAGGAATAGACAAGTAGATCAACAGGAACATAGTTCAGTCCAAAAATGTAAATGCAGTGTATATTTGGAAATTTAGTGTATGATAAAGGTGACATTGCAAATCAGTGAGAGAATGATGGTATTGGACAGTATATATTATTTTGGGGAAAAATGCTTAGAACTAAATTTTTTCACCATATACACAAAATACTCCAGGTGGATTAAAGTTCTGAAAGAAAATACTGCTGATCTAACTTTCCATTTTTATCATCTACCTTATCTTCATTTTTAAAAAGTATTTAAGAAGGCATTGATTTTATATCCACTGGCTTGACAGGACTTTGCTTCATATTGATATAAGGTATCAATGGGCTAGTGTCTGGAGAGTCCATCATTTCCACATATTCCTACTGAGGTCACTAGCTAATTTTCTGACATTCAACTGTCTTTGGGAACTCATTTTGAAGGCTGCTTTTGCTTGGAGATTTAATATCACCCTGACTTTTGCTAGCACTACTTTTTCTTTGTACTGACACCAGAGCATCCCTCTAGTTCTGTTTGACATTTTATTAGGAGCTTGATGAAGTTCCTTTATAATTAAGTTAATTCAAATGATTTAAAATCCACTTAATTCTAAGTAAGTGGATTTTTTAAATGTCCAGAAGTTTAAATAACTTGAAAATAATAGAAGAGGAAACATAAAAGTGGCTTTTTGAAACTTAGATTGCAATCCAGAGAATATTTGGATGTAAATGCACATGTTACCTAAATCTCATCCCAGTCAGGAATTATGTGTTCTCATTTTATTCATAGGTGAATCAAATCAAACTGGTTTGCAGAAATGGCATGAAATTTTTAAAGTTGCATCAGAATGTATTTCACTTATATCTTTACAGAACATAAAGATAATTCTTAAAATAATAGGTTCTGACTGATTAAGAGAAACCACAATATGTATAGAAAATGTATGCCATCTCTTAGGTTTTACCAGTAAATTTACACATTAGTCCCTTCAAGGGACTAATATGACACTGGCTTTGTGGATGTGGGAAGTAATGCAGTCTCATTGGGCCCCACACAAAGAAGGGCCCCATGCCTGGGGTTTAACGCTTTTGGGTTGCTGTCTAAAATTCTTACCAATTAGATAAAAATCAGTTTGTGTTTTGTAAGTGAGGCCTGTGAAAAAACAGCCTGAGCTCATCTGTGTTTCCACCACCTACATCTTCTCATCTTCTTGGGTGGGTTTCTTGGCCATTTGCTCCCCCAATTATGGTGCTTCTGGCCAAGCCAGCAACTGTTGATGAAGCCGTGAAACCCTGAGTATGGGGAGGATGAATGTTTGGTGCATGGGTTTGCAGGGCAGAGCACCTGTATGACTGTGAGGATGTGCTTTCACCCTATGAGTGTCCCCATGTCCAAGGGAGTAAGATGCTAACATGGAAGACAGGAAAATGTTTTTTCCCCTCCTTTTAGGACGAATTGCCCCTGGTTCCAGCTACTCTATGGAAATGCTTTTGGCTATTTCAGTTATTCACCTAGCTGTTTCATTTTTGCCCCTCAGAGACATTTCCTAATTAATCAATAGGGTGTTTTTTTTTTTTTCCTGTAAAAGACTAGAGAATAAAATAATTCAGGGTCATATGGTCTCTATTATAACCACTCAACTCAACTCTGGAAACAGCTATAGACCACATATAAATAAATGGGTGTGTATAGGTTCCAGTAAAACTTTATTTATGGAAACTAAAATTTGAGACTTGTATAATTTTCACCTATTACTAATGTTATTATTTATTTATTTATTTATTTTTAGCCATTAAAAAATGTGAAAACCATCCTTAGGTCCCCAAGATTTAAAGCCTGGATTTGGCCCATGATCTATAGTGTGCTGACTTTGTTAAGTAAATATGTGTGGGAGAAAGTCCTTTAGAAAATAGAGACATATGAGTGTTGGGCCACAGGGGAGGGAGATGTTTTAGAGTAGCCAAAGTATACATAAGTGCGACCCATTTTACACATTGAAATTTGGCAAATTTTATATGTAATTTCAGTGAATTTGTGAAAACACGTTCTTTCTTATACTCTATGGCTTAGCAAGATTCCATTATAATATTTAGAAAAATAAAAATAGAATGCATTAAAATCAAAGTTTAAGCAAATATTACAGACTCATCTTCCTTAATCTCCATTTTAATATTGTTGCCATCTCTTTATTCTTTTTCCTTTTGTTTCTATTTCATTTTTCCATATAGATCCTTTTTAAAAAAAATCCCACCTCTGTCCTTTGTGCTTTGAGGCACCATCCACTTGTCTCTAGATTTGAACACATAAACTTTCTTTTTAATCCAAGCCCCTCTGCTAACTACTATGTAATCTTGAGTAAATCCTTTAACCCCTCTAAACCACTGCATTGTGCTAGTTAGGGTACATAATGCTAGCTGCCACAACAGACAAACCCAGAATCTCAGCAGTTTAACATAAAAGAGGCTTAATTCAATTTCTCATAAAGCCCAGTGTGGTAGAATGACCCTCATTCATCTTACAACTACATCTTTTGAAGAGTAGGAGTGGCATAGAGACTGACTAACTGTCATTTGGTCAGGGTTACTTACATGCCCCCCAATCTAAATGCACATAGGCTGGAAATAAATGAGAATGTATATTTATGATTTCATTAAGCACAAAAATGATGTGCAAAATGATGCCTTAGAACAGGGTTTTGTCAATGAATGTTTTCTCTAAAGGACGAGACAGTAAATATTTAAATGGTTGTGAATACCATGGCCTCTGTCACAACTTCTCAACCCTGCCACTCTAACATGAGAACAGCCATAGATAATAAATAAATGAATGGACCTACCTGTGTCCCAGTAAAACTTTTATTTTCAGAAATAAGAGGCAGGTCAGATGTGGGCCACAGATATGCCACAGGACATAGTTTTCTGATCCCTTTCTTAAAGCATGACTAACATGTAATGATTCTCATTCTTCATCATCTCAGATACTCATAGAACTTTGGGCAATAACTCCCCCATCAATGTTCCTGGGTAAATGATAAACAGAGTTCTGAAGTAGCAAATAAGAATACGGTTAAATGATCACTGATCCATGGTTTGTTCTCTTTGGGTTTCCATTAGCCTATCTCCCTTCCTCCATTTATTTTATTTGAAGCCATGTTACACTGAGATCATAGCATTCCACTCAAAGAAAGAAAGGGAAGTATCACATAGATTTGCATGACCATGTATTAAGCAGTCTATACTGAATCCCAGGAGTAAATGAGCGTACATTTTGTATACTTCTGGTATAAGAATACATACATTTCTGTTTTTCACCAAAACCAAACCAAACCAAAACAAAACAAAACAAAAACCTATCCTCTGGCATCTACCCAAGAAAAATCTGTGAGTCACCTAGACTTCTTAAGATCAAGCTTCTTGTCCAATCAGATTTCAAGACCTAAAGAGCTAACCTTACTAGCATCTCCTAAAAATATCTGCTATCTCCAACCCTGCTGCCACTGCTTTACCTCAGGACCTCACTGTGTCTTGACTGGAACTCTTTAACATCTTCCTAATTGGTCTCCCTTCCTTTAATCCAGCCTTGACGAATCCATTCTCTAAACTGCTAAAATGAGTTTATTAAAATGCACATCCAACCATGAAATCCTCTTGCTTGGAAATCATTCGGGGTTTCTTAAAATATACACATTAAAGACAAAATACTTAACATGGCATTAAAAAATTTTATGATTTAGACCCTGCAACCTGTAATATCTCATGGCTTGAAACAACCACTCCCTCACATTTTCTGCATTATAGCCATTATGAACTATTTGCAGTTTGTTCTTTTCTTTTTCTCATCCTCTTTTGTCTGCCTACTATCTGCTTCACTGAGATTCAACTCAGCCATCAATCACCTGCTCATGGAATCCTTTCCTGATCCCCTCTCTAAAATAGAGGTTTACATTTTATATATTGTGCCTCCCCTTATCATAGCTCTATCACTGTATAATACTGCACTAATGCCTAACCCTTGGAGAGCTTGTTTCTTCCTTCATGCACCATCCCTTCTCTCACTTCAAGTCTATAATAATCTGAAGAACAAGGACAATGTCTTATTAGTCTTATTCCTACCACACTGCTTACCAAGGTATCTGCAATTTAGTCTAAACCACACAAATATTTTTAGAATTAATCAATACATCAACAAAAAATAACCTGTTTGCTTTCATGAAATCATGAAAATCATGCAATCATGTTGCATAACAAATTTTGATTTCAATATAATTAGAAATTTGGGTAGTCAGAAACATGTGTTTAAGAAACAGAGGTAGGGGCACCTGGGTGGCTCAGTTAAATGTCTGCCTTCTGCTTGGGTCATAATCCTAGGGTCCTGGGATCAAGTCCTTCATAGGACTCCCTGCTCAGCAGGGAGTCTGCTTCTCCTTCTCCCTCTGCCCCTCCCCCCACTCATGCGCTCTCTGTCGCTCTCTCTCTCTCTCTCTGCACTCTCTAATGAATAAATAAAATCTTTAAAAAAAAAGAAACAGAAGTAAATGAAGTTTATAGAAGAATGGATTTGAGGTGATGGGGTAACCGGGTGATGGGTATTAAGGAGGGCATGTGTTGTGATGAGCATTGAGTTTTATATGCAACTAATGAATCATTGAACTCTACATCAAAAAATAATGATGCACTATATGTTGGCTAACTGAACATAACAAAAAAATTAAATTGAAAATTAAATTTAAAAATTAATTTAAGTTAAAAATCAGAAAAGTAAAATTAAACACCAAAAAAATGTATCTTTAGGACTAAACTCTAAGCACAAAGAAATTACTTTGTGTCTAGTGATTTTTTCCTAATTCCTATTTATTTATAAAATTTTATTTACCTTCACATCCAACTTATTAAAATAATTGTTCATAAGAAAAGAAACAGAAGTAAAGGCATCATATGTATCAGTTGGCTTGATCTTTATAAAGTTTATAAGAAAGAACATTATACAAATTTGGTCCATTGCTTATTTACAACATGAAACAAAATCATAATACAATTAAAAAAAAACAAAGATGATGGACATAACTGTGTTTCCATTGGAGCCAGTGCCATATTCATGCCTTTTATTTACTATTATATCATCTAGTAGAAAAAAACATAAATGTGAAATTGACATTCATTAGCCCCAAGGATAGACATTTGATGAGAAAGTAAGCCTGACACTGCACCTCAATCTTCCACACTTCAGTCACCAAGTCCTATGTGAGAACTAATTTGAGTTCTGCTACTGAGTTGAAATGTCATATAATAAGTGACTTGCTTATATAACAATGCCTCTAAACCTCTTTCATAAAAATATTTTAATAGTGAAATAATAAAGCATGGTGTGATAACTGGCACCCTTTATATAAAAAATAAAGAGAACTTTTCATTATCATTGTATATTTTAGATTATAGACTAAATGATATCTACTTAAAAAAAAACAAACGTGCTGAGCTGGAAGAGAGGGGAGCCTGAATATTTTGCAGAAAAATAATCTATGGAGTACAGTGGTTAAATTATTAAGTATTTGAGGGCAATGAAAATGTCGGTAAACCAAGAGTTTACTATACTTTGGAGATAGCAAAGTATAGTAAATTTTATTGCAGATAAATTAAAGTTAATCTCTTGTTAATTATTATAGTGGATTGTTAATATTTCAGTAATATGAATAAAAATAAGAACTTGGATTGATTCTTGGGAAATGCACACAATTTTGAGAGCCAAAAAGACTGCAATTTTAAAGGACAATGTTAGAAGCTCTGCTAGGCAGGAAGAAAAGTGTATATAATTAAAACTATGGGGGAAAAAACCCCAGAAAGCTGCTATAGGGAATAATCCATTACTGGTGAAGGGTATAGATTATATCTGCTATTGCTCTATAATTTTAACTTTTATGTTTAAATTGACTTTTCTTGCTCTTCAGGGATTAATTAAAATCCTTAAAAAAGGAAATCAAAATTCACAAAAAATACTGTGTAGATTCTTAAAGAGTCCTGGGAAATGTTCTATATAACTTTTCTTAATTCTGATTATCAAATTCCAGCATATGGTACTTGGGGACAATATCTAAAGCTATCAATTTCTTGGACTATATAGAGAACAAAAAACAGAACTGCCTTAATTATGCTTCAGTGTTGTAAGAGCTCTTTTATTATTAGATTCTTTATCCTCAGGGTCTGGCAAATGCCATATTTTTTTTTAATGCCATACGCTTAATAAATGTTAGTTAAATGAAAGGTGACTTAGAATTGCAACTTTCTGAATTGATTATTAAAAGAAATTCTGTGTACTGTATTTGTACAGTCTTCTGGGAAACCTAACAGAAAATCCAAGTTATTTTACCCACTACGCCAAAATATTTTTTCATTAAATATTTTTTTCATTATTTAACTTATCAAGAGATTCTTTAGTATCTCTTTGTGAAGCACAGTATATTTTAAGTATAAAAATCAGATAGATTAACTGATAAAAACATCACTTAAATATTGATATAAAATAATTGATATAATTGATATTAAATCAATTGGGAGATTGGGCTGAAGATGAACATGGTCATAATACTCTCATCATGCTCATTTATTTTAGCCTAAACAACGAACATCTATTGTGTCTTCTCTGGATTTTCATCGAATGAATCACAACCAAGAATATTTCGAAATCAACACATCTGCAGGGTGTGCAAGCTTTACTTCCAGCCCTCCTGTCAGTCCACCCACCTCTTCTGTGGGAACCACAGAAGTCAAGAATGAGGGAACTGGCCATACAGGTAAAGCAGTTCACTTTGTGCAGCTATATTTTTGAAGTTTTAAACCTAAAGCCTTAATGAGATACAGAGGGGTTAAGAGGAATCTTCATATAAATTGCACTGATTTTGTTCAGCTACATGTATAGCAATGTAGGGCATTATAATTTTTGTCAGAGTGTGGATATAATTTTTTTAATATATTTATGGTCTTCTAGGTGTTAAACGTGTTACAGATGATGATTTAATGCTATTATGGTAGTGAAATAACCAGAGACCTAGAAATGCTCTTCTTTCACTGCTATTTACCCCTCTCCACACAGTGGTATCAACTCATCAATATACAACTTTATTAATAGCTGCTTTGAGGCTACAGAATCCATATCAACCTGGTAAGATTGAGTTGGACACTATGACCTAAGTGGGCTTTCAATCTACTCAAACCAGTATGAACTTGGAGAGGAGAGGTGTGAGGAAATAGTGCTGGGGGTAAGGGGAAGATTAAGGAAAGTAACCACACCCACTAGTAACTCATATCTGGTTCCAGCCAATCAGATTTGCAAGAAGGGGGCAAGAAGCTAATAACCGGAAAGCCAAATGACTGAAATATGAGAAGTGAGACCTAAAGGATCTCCTCCCCTTATATAATTTAAAGTAGGTGAACTTTGCTACTACTTTGCCTTAAAGAGATGTGATTTTTAAACCCAGTAAATATGATTACTATGAATTTTAGAATCAGAAGATATCATTTTTATGGGTATTCCATGTAACCTTTGTTCAAAAATGAGTGCATCTATGATTATATAAATGTATGCATCATACTTAAGTCCATTACTCTGACTGTACTTTTAGGAGCACTGATACAAACATTCCAAAAATACAGCAAGAAAGTAATTTTCCTCTAGTAAAACTAAGATTTTAAAAATTATGATTAGTGGAAGTGGTGACATTGATATTCTATCGAAGCTATTATCTGACCTTTTCTTGGCAACCAGAGTGATATTTATAAAATGCAAATCAAAGTGTGTCATTATCATGCATAAAATAATGAGTGGCTTCTCCCTGAACTTTGAATAAAATCCAACTCCTCACTAAACCCAAAGAAGTTCAGTCTAACCTAGCTCTGACTGGCTCTTTTTATTTATTTTTTTTTAAGATTTTATTTATTTATTCGAGCATCCACAAGTGGGGGAATCACAGGCAGAGGGAAGAAAGGGAGAAGCAGGCTCCCCCCTGAGAAGGGAGCTGAATGTGGGACTTGATCCCAGGACCCTGGGATCATAACTGAACCACCCAGGCATCCCACTACTCAGCTCTTTAACCTAAACTTAAGCAAACGCATCCTGGTCCACAATGGCCTTTTTTCCTAGGCATTCTAGTCCTGAGTCTTTTGTAGTTTGGCTCCCGCTGCCTGGAATCTCTGTGTTCAAATTTTTATGTGACTGTCATTTGGATTTTGGTGCAAATACACTTTCTCGTAGAGGCCTGCCCAGATCACCTTATCTTCAGTAAGACCCTCAATATGATGACAACCACAATAACAAAGATCCAAAAAGAACAATCATAAATATTAATAATCAGTAAGTTTTAAGCAAAAACTTTAAAACTATATATCATATACTGTTTTAGGCATTTTATGTATATTAACTCATTTAAAACTCATAACTGATATATGAATTCGTCATTGTTATTTGTAGACAAGAAAACACAAAAAGAAGATAAACCATGTTTCAACATTGTTCTTTCCACTTCTGTCAAATTATTCTGTTTTCCTTTTTCCCTATCCTTATTATCCTAATTATCCTAGTTATTATTATCCTAATTATCCAAATTATTCTGTTTTCCTTTTTCCTTTTTCCCTATCCTTATTATAAGTGGGGTTTTTTTTTGATGATTAATTTTTAAATTTTTTCACTTGTCCTTTGAGATAAGTAGAAATTTTATTTATTTATATAAAAATTAAGAGTAAAAGAAGAGATAGGTCTAGTCCCATATCTCTGACCACTAGGGGGAATGATAGAAACACACACATTTTACTGCTCTCAGGACTTCAGTGGTACCATCCAAAATGTGTGAAGAAATTGTAATTTGCCATACATTCCAAAGCTGGTATTTTCAGATCTGACCCTTGAACAGAACCAAAATCTGACCTTTTAGTGGCTGAAATGGTTTCAAACAGCATGTTACTATGGTTTCCTGATGTAAAAGGTTACCCCCATGTTACATCAAAAATTTTAGAGTTAGTTCTATTACTGATTTGCTGAATATTTTTCATCAAATCATTTATCTTCTCTGATCTCTAATTTGTTCCTCTGAAAAGGGGAAATAATATCTACTCTTTGAGTACTTGTAGTAATAAATGAGCTTATTTATGTGAATGTGTTTTGTAGGCTATGGAAAATAACATTCTTCTTTAATATTATTATCATTATTGTTTAATATTATTATTTTTCTTATTTAATATTATTATTTGAAATGCACAGTAATTTTAAGATGGAAATAGCCTAGATATTTACATAAGTCTGTACTGACAGGTAGCTGACCTTTTCTCAAATTAAAAATATAATCTAAATTATTAGATAAATCTACAGTTCATTTTATAAATTATTAGATGTACAAAATAATTAATATTGACAAAATATTATTTACAGAACAAAGACTAATAATATACCCTCAAAAATGAATTATATACTCTAAAACACTTTGATTAAGTGATGACAGAGACATTTCAAAAGTAGTCTGAATTATATTAAAAGTTCCTACTTGTAAGGTACTGTTGTATGTATTCCAAATATCAATTTATGAATTATCAAAAAAAGTTGTTAAAGGAAAAGATATGTGGAGTTGACCACACTTCGGAATGATATGAATAGATTTGCATTTAACTAAAAAGATAACTCTGGTATTAAGATGTTGTCGATAGATTTGAGATGAGGTAAAATGGGAGGTGGGGAAAAACAGTGTAATCAGCAATGGAAAGATGTAAATGGATTTGAGACATACAAGGAAATAATCAACAGGTTATGATAACTGATTGAATATATGACAGTAAAGAGGAAAAGTTCAAGGAAGCCTCTGAAGTTTTTGGTTTAAGCATAGTCATCAAATCAGACTGCCATTCCCTGAAATATGGAATATTTGTAAGTAAAAAGGCAATGCAGATAGATCACGTAGGATCTAATAGGCCATTATAAGGACTTTCACTTTTACTCAGAATGAAATGAAGAGTAAATTCAGGTCTTTGAGAAGAAGAATGACATGACCTAACTTCTATTTATGAGGATCACTCTATTGTGTTGTGAGTGGATTGAAGAAGGGAAACAGACTGGAAGAAAGAAGGCCAGTTAGAAGGTTATTATAGCATTGCACTAAGATGAGAGATGAAGGCAGCTCAGATCAAAGGTGAAACAGTGGAGGTATAGAGAAATGGATGGAGATTAGACATATTTTTAAGGTAGATCCAATAGGATCTCATGGTGGAGCGGATGTAGTGTATATGAGAAAAAGAAAGAAGGAAAACTTCAAGACTTTTGTTCTGATTAACTGTCATAATGGATTTACTATGAACTGACATGTGAGAGGTTGTCAGAAGAGCAGGTTTGGTGAACAGGGAGAAATACCAGGAGTTCATTTTAAGTTTGAGAAGTCTACTTGAATAGATGTGTTGAGTAGTAGCTGAAGGTCCAGTCTGAAGATACAAATGTGAACATCATCACTATATAGATGATATGGAGTATAGATAGAGGACCAAAAACTGAGCTCAATGAAAGAGGGGATAAATGGCAATATCAGAAAAGGAGATTGAGAAGGAATAACCTGTTAGGTAAGAAAAATCTTCTGATGAGTGTTGTGTTCTGAATTCAGATGAAGAAAGTTATTAAGAGGGAAAGAATGATCAACTCTGTCAACTGTAGCTAACAAGTTAAGTAGAATGAGGACTGAGTCAGAACTGACTAGTGGATTTAACAATGTGGAGATTACTGCTGTCCTTGGCAAGAGCAGTTTGTTTGAAACGGAAAGGGCAAAAACCCAACATAATGGGTTTAAGAAAGAATGGGAGGAGAGGACTTAAAACAAATATAAACTACCTTTTAAAGAAATTTCTTCCAAGGAGAATTATAAAACTGTGATGAAGTAGGAGAAAGAGAGAATGGGTTCTATTAATCAAGAGGAGAGATTGGCTTTGGACAGGATCATGGGAAACAGGCAAGAAAGATGTTTCTAGTGTGGGTACAAATGCTGGAAAGGGATCCATATGATGGGAACCTGAAGAATATCTGTTATGATAATTTCTATTTTCTCTATTAAGGAGAAAGCAGCAGCATCAGTTGAGATGAAGGAAGGCAGAGGAGATGTGGAGGTTGAGGAAAGAGAAGAAGGAATGAGAGAGTTGTTTAGAAGAAAGAGACAGTGAATGGAAAAGGGAGATATGATTTAATTGTCTGGCAGCATTAAGAAACTATTCAAGGTTCATGTTCCTGAACTTAAAGTTGGGTTAGCCAATGTGGTTCTGTTTTTCTCCAGCTCAGTTCAGATGGGGGAAATCAAGTGCATAGTTTTCAGAGAGTTGAATTTTACATTGTGTTTTTATCAAGTGAGTGTATTGAAGAGCAAGGAAATATGAACACAAGAGAATGAGAGTAATGTTTGACCATAAAATTCAAGATGGAAAAATAGGAAAAAGAGGACAAATAGGGAACAAGTAACAGTGAAAAATCAGAAGGATCATTGGATTAGAGATTCCATTCAGGTCAAAGAATTGCTGGAAGTCAGGTGCTAAAGAAGTAGGTGGAATGATAAGAGGTAGTTCAGAGGGGAAGATGCACAAGAAACCAGGAACAACTATAATTATTGGTAATTACAGAGTATTAGAACTATGAAGGTGAACAGCTAAGTTAGCTTTTCCCTCCACAATATAGGCTTACATACTGTGGTTAAATCAGTGCAAATTTTCAGAAGAAATATTTGATATAAAGAACCATGTTTGTTTCTACATTGATTTCCATTCATAACATTTAAATTAGCCTTTCCGTTTATTTAACAAATTATGAAACAGGTGAACTTTACCTAAGTTTATCTCTTCTGTACTTTGTTCCAACCTTCACTGAGATGCTAAAACTTCTTTTATTGTTCCCTGGCTTCTCAGGGGTCCCTGGGAGTGGTGATCCATGGAGGATTACTCCTTCAGGGAACTTGTTTTCCTCTTGACCACCATGTATCTCCCTCTCATATGAAACTTTTGAATGAACAGAAAGCCCATCTGATAAGATATTTCAGTTTGGAGGGCACCCCTAATGGTTACCAATGTATTCTTTTTGCTCAGGTAGCAGGCTTTTTTAAGGTAGAGGCAGTGAAAGGTGGTAGAATTCTGCATCTTTTTTTTCTTTTTTCTTTTCTTTTCTTTCTTTTTTTTTTCCCCCAGAGGGAGAGATAGAGAGCATGAGCAAGGGAGAGGGGCAAAGCAAAAGGGAAAGAGAGAGAATCTTAATCAGGCTCCATACGCCCATGCAGGGCTGGATCTCATGGTCTTGAGATCATGACCTGAGCCAAAATAGATGCTTAACAGACTGAACCACGCAGGCACCCCTAGAATTCTGCATCTGTTTTTTAAAAAGATATATTTATTTATTATATATAGAGAGAACACAAGTGGGAGGGTCAGAGGGAGAGTGAGAGAGAATCTCAAGCAGACGCCATGCTGAGCACAGAGTCTGATACACAGCTTGGTCTCAAGACTCTGAGATCTGAGATCATAAATCAGTGCAAAATTTGAGCTGAAACCAAGAGTTGGCCCCTTAATTGACTGTACATCTCAGGGGCCCCTTCTGCAACTATTTTAAAAGTAGAGGCAACTTCTTTTTTTTTGATGGATTGGATATAGAATGGGAGAAAATGAAAGAAACCAAATGTGTGACTCAAGGATTTTGAGCCCTTCTGATCATTGGAAGAATGGATTTTATATTAATTGAGATGAGGAAGCTCAGTTTAGAACATTTAAATTTGAAACACTATTGGATATCCAAGTAGGTAGCCCAAGTAGATAGTTGGGACAGTGGAGTAGGGCAGGGTGGGAGGAAGCTACATGATAATTTTATTTTTATCAAAAGTGAAGGATATCAGTTTTAAAAGATTTAGAAACAGTGCTTACCCAAAAAGAATTACCTGTGAGATCTGAATTCCTCAATAAACATATCCTGGACAGGTGTGTTGCGAATTACTGGGGGAAAGGAAGCTGAGAATCACCAGTTGTAAAGACACTTCCACTTTATGTGAAAAATTGTATCCAGAAAGTTCTACATATGAAGAATTTTGTGGGCTAGCCCTTTTGGGGATGTGCTAAGGAAGCTACTACCCTAGATAATTAATGATCTACAGTTTTGCTAGTAGTTTCAAACTATCACCTCCTGCTGAAGAAAACTGATGGGAGGGAAGATATCTAAAAAGAGTAAGGTGGAAAAGTGCTTCTGCCCAAATGGAAGGCATAATAAAAACAAAAGCTTCTAAGTGCTTAGCAGCATAGGATGATTTTCTGCAAGGGGAAGAAACATTAGAGGAGAACTAAAATTAGAACAGAGAGGGTGGCATGGACCTTTCACGCTGCTTGGGGATTGCCAGAAAGACAAATGAAGGTCTTCCTTTTAATTAGTTCACACAGACTGAAAATAGCTGAGGCAATGTATTCTAGCAGTTACTGGACATCGGTAGCTGAGTGGGTGTTTGGAATCTAGTTGGCATGAAGACCAAAGCCAGGCTGCTGAGGTGATCATTAAGCTCCATGGTGAGATTTAGGGTGAGCTGATATGGAGGAAGTTAATGGCTAGTGAGAACGATGTGTGGGAAGATTATACTCTACAGGAAGACAAGAACATTGAATAAAAAAAAATCCCTGTAGCAGAAATTAACATGAAACCACAGGTTCCAGAGAAAGGGGAGAAATGGCAGGGACTGAATCCACAAGGGAAGTAAAAGGCCAATCATGCAATTATGAACATTGGAAGCTATGTTCAGAATTTTGGTCTTTATCCTAAGACCAAAGGAGGAATGACAAGTCACTGATAGGCTGGTAACCAAGGAGAAATTATCTATTTTGCATTTTATTGTCTGATGGCTCTTATTTTCTCTATGAACTAGAAGTAAAGTCATCCTTGTTGAGGGATCAGTGAGGGCAAAGACTAGGAGAGTGGGGAAAGTTTAAATTATCTTTTTGTCCAAATTTCTGACAAATGGTATGTGGGCCCTGAGGGCAACATAGAAGGGTTAGTAGGGTGTGGGTATCCCTCCCAGTGTACCTTGTGGGTATTACCCACAGCTTGTGGGTAATATATTTAAATCAGGATCATTACCACCAGGTCCAGCTCTTTTTGACTGCTCACCTCAGCTCATCTCCCACTGGTAAGGTGGACCCGCTACACAGTCAACATCTGCCATCTGTTCACTCTGGCCTCTGTTGCAGTCACCTCTTTCCTTGCCAAGCTGGCCCCATGGCAGCCTACTTGACTTTTGGCCCAGATGCCCTAGAGGCCTCCTTTTGGAGGCCACAGGAAATTCTGGGTCTTATTCATAAGGACAATAAGCAGGTCTCATAAAAATTTATCAAGACTTTGCCAGTTCATACATTGCAGAACTACCAAGTTTACTCAGAAGTGGCCATGCCCAGAATATAGATGGGATTTGGAGCCCAGGTCCCTCTACCTTATGTTCTCTCAATACCTATTATATTATAGGCTTTCCAGATAAAGCTTGGAAAGAAAAGTTTAGGATACACATTTAGAACTGTTTTTCTATACTCCCTATCTCATTCAGTCTTTTCCTTCTTAAAATTTCTGACACCTGTCTGTCATTCCTCTTCTGGACTTTAAGTCTCTAGTCTAGGCCTGGGGGAAAAGGGGTTCCCAATGAACCAAATTTAAGAATGGAAATATATCAATATCTTCTTTGAAAAATACTATCCCTATTACATTGAGTCAGTGCCACTAAATGAAAAATGCATAAATGTGACACATGCTTAATTACCGTAGCTTCATAAATTTTTGATAACCATGACCATTATTATTATTTGTATTGCTGTTATTATCATAGGTTTAGGCAACAAAAAGAGCCCAGACTTAAGAATTCGGTACAAATGCAGGGCAGCCAGGTGCTAGGAATCCAGCTAGGCAATCAGAATCTTAAGTCCACAAAGTTGCTTGGAACTAGCAGGTCAATATGCTGATGAGCAGAGTTGGAATTTCTGTTTGTTCTGTTTTACATGTTCCAGGGTATGAGGGAAGCAAAAGCTGGAGTTGTGTTACTGCTGGGGAAACCCAGACTTCTACAAGTGTTAATCTATCCAAAATTATAACAAAAGCATGAGAGCAACTGTTCCAGAGAGTTTTTATGTTGAAAATCTTTTTTTAAAGAAATTGATCTTTTATCAACTTAATTTTCTCTTGCTTTTACCTCCTGTTAATTTGTGTGAAAATACAACTGCTTTGTTAGCTGGAATTTACTTTGTGATTCAGATTCAGGCTGTGTATATCTTCTCTCTAATTATCTACTTTAGTTTGCTTGATAGATTTTCTCTATCAGACTATATTTCTTGAATTTTATTAAAAATCAATCATTGTATTAAAACTTCCCTGCTATCACTTATATTTGTATGACATACAAATATAACATATAATGATATGTCTGATCATTATAATTAATTAACATATAATGATATGTCTGATCATTATAATTAAATATGATATGATAGAAGAAAAGGTAACTGTAATTTTTTTTTTAATGGAAGGAAAAAGTTCTTTCCAGGTTGTGCTATGAACAAATCCCCTCTCTATCTTCAATTGAAAACCATTCCCAAACTGCTAGAACTTTTTCTGAATTCACATCTATCTCTACAATCTTGTTTGGGAGAACATTTTTCCCTTTTTTTCTCTACACATTTTTTATTTTGGGATGGTGACTTGTTTGGGGGCTACCTGGGCCCTAGCCCTTTAAATGCAGGCTTCTCTTTTACTCATCATGACATAAGTGAGCCAGCCCATGATGGAACTTGTTCCATATATTCTCCCAGGGAACTTATTATCTACTTGCTGGACCAGTTTTTCCCTACCTTCCTGGCTCTAGGCTCTAGTAATTTCAACTTTTGTACTTAATTCGTGGCATCGAATTAAGTTATTCAGCAGAATTATTAGGCAGAATTCTAAGATGACCCCATGATTCCTGCCCCCCTTTGAGTATGTATGCAGCCCTGGCCAACACCTGGATTGCAACCTGCTGAGACCATTCTCAGAGGACCAATTAGGACGTGCTTAAACTTTAGGACGTGCTTAAACTCTTGACTCATAAACTATGAGATAAAAGATGCATGTTGTTGTAAGCCACTGTTTTTCATGATTTGTTATTCAGAGGCAGAAAATGAATACCATGTCCGATGTTCCCATGATTTGGGAGAAAAGAAGATTGACTGTTTCCATCTTCTCTGGCCCCAAAGGAACCCCCATCAGTACTCATCCTTTGCTCTCATTAAGATTACGGACATGGCTGAGAGTGAAATTTTTCTCTTTTGAAAATTTTCTCTTTTACTCCACATCCCCAAGCCTGGCTCAGTCAATGCACTCATACATTATCTGAAATACAATTTTCCCCCCAAACAACAGCTTTTATTCTAATACGTATTAAGTTGTAAAGATGAAGCTCTGAAAGTGAAATCTTGCAGCATAAGCCAGAGGGTAGGAGACTATATTAAAGATTATATGAATCTGAAGTTTTAAATTATTGATGTTTCTTCCCAGATCTAGCTTTTGCTTAAAGTTAAGAGTTAATTTTTTAAGAATATCTCTGATCATGCAATTTCACTGCTTAAGAACATCTTATATCTTGTCACTGCAAATGAATGTCTAAATCCCTTAGCATATCTAACAAAGTCCTTGATAACCTGGCTCTAATTTTCTATTTATTTACCTCTACCCAAATACACCATGCACTGCTAAGTAGTGTTCTTAAAGCTCATGGTCCTTGATTCATAGAATACTCTGTCACCTTGGCATGCCTTCCCATCTGATTTACCTAGCAAACCTTAACCCTTGTGAGGAATTTGGCTAAAGGTGACCTCTTTTATGAAGCCTAACTCCAACAATTCTTTCATCCATATGCTCCCCTAACATTCTTCACACACCTCTGCTGTTAGATATTTTATATAGAAGTATTTGTTTAGATGTCTGTGGACTCCCTAAATGCAGGGATCATGTCTCAAATAAGATGTATGTATCTCCAGTTCCTAACATAGTGACTGACTTACAGTCGAAACTCAGTAAATGGTAAAGGATTTAGCAACTGAAGATTTGCTTTGTTGGGGTTCTATTACTTAGAATAAGGTACTATGTACCTTATTTCTATCTATGTAATAAGACTAGATCAGCTTTTCTTTTAACTACATTGCTTTCTTCTAAGCCATGGAGCTTACCTTTCATTAGTTATTTTATAAAATGCCTCAGAGAGAAATGTCATTTTTAATGTAAATTTTTGTTACATAATTGATCTGATTTCACAGATGAAAAGATAGCAGTTATTTACATTGAGAGGCTATTCAGTTTTCTTATATAAATTACAAAGTAGTTGACCCAGCACTGTCAAGATCATTAATATCCCTCTAGAAAGCAATGTATCTGACAACATGCACTAATTTATAATTTCCTTCACCTTTTTATTTTAGTAGACCAATGTCCAAGTCTTCATTTAAAAAATAACAGTAATAACTGTAGTGATCCCTCTTCTTTCACAAAGTCAAAGCAGGCATAGCATGACTCTCTCTTCCCTTTCACAAAGCTGAATTTTTCTTCATATCTGCTTGTCCTCGTTTATTCATTAGCCATGTGTGAGGTCGAGAATATTGTATTAGGACCTGGAGGCTTGATAATTAGAACTTTCAACATATTAATGATGATCAGAATCCAATGTGCAGAATGAATACCTCCGACAGAATTCTAACCTCTGGCAAGCAGTTCACAGGATCTAGAGGGAACTCTTACTTGTGTGTGTATACAGGTTTTCCATAGCATAGTTCTTCTTACTTAGAAAAACTAATATTAAAAAAATAGAAAAGAAAACTAATATAGTAAAAGGCAAATCTGCTGCAAAGAATCAACATTTCTTCCAGAGACAAAGATGTAATTTTTCTATTATCTACCCTTTTAGATCTAAAACAGGCCTATTGTATGTCTGTGTTTTTTATATTGGCACAGATGTCTGTGTTCTTTTTATTAACTCTGATAAGCAAGAGTTGACTAGGTAAAGCTAATAATAGATTTCAGATTTCCTTCAGGAAAACACATAGTACACATAGAAGGAAGCGGTATTAACCAAATAAATCTTTCAGTTCCTAATGATTAATATTTTGGCAAGCTGTTGTCTTAGATGAAGGATTTAGATTATATATTACATAATTTCAAAGTATTTTGTATTTCTTCTTGATTTGAGTATCCAGTAAATACTACTCATCTTTGTGTCAAAGTAAAGGAGATCTTCAGCTCTGTTTTAGTCTCCTAGCCCACTGATGTGCTATAGGCCATTAATTTGCAACTGGGTTTTGTTTCTACTATTAATTATAATGCTCTGAAGCAGGGTAACATTACAATAAATAATATGTAAAATTCTCTAAGCTAAGTAGTTGCTGTTTACTAGCAATAAATATATTTGTTCTCTGAAGTTACCATATAGAAAATTATAAATAGAATATCAAATTCAAAATAAACCTGGACCACTTCCCCATACCTCATATTTGATATATTCCCTTTTAGGTAATTATTAGCTGTTTTTAAAAATAATCTTAGATATAGTTATCTGAAACCAGATCTTTATGATTTGATAAAGACCCATGTTGTATGTTCATTATACTATCTTAGCAACCTAAAGCATATGAACAATTATGGCTGAGGCCTTAACTATTGGTTGTTTATATATAAAATGTAAAACTACATATAAACACTAAACAAAAATTAGTTATTTGAATCAAATTTATGAAAATACTGGATAGAGGAAGTTCATTTACTCATTTAACAAAATACTCATCTAGCACTTACAGAATACTAATTAATGTCCAGTCAATCTTGGGCATATAACAATGGAAAGACATGGTCTCTTCTCTGAAAACATTTATGGTATACAAGTAACTAAAGTATAATGTTATTATGTTAGCATAATATGAACTTAGAGACAAGAGCATATAAATCTACCTAAGAGCATTAGAGATGGTTTCACAGAACACATAATATTTGTAATATGACTTTAAGAATATACCAATGGGATTTGAAGGAACATGGTGAGGAAGGAAAGGAATAGAGAAAGAGGTAGAGAAAGAAGAATATTTAGAACCAGAGAAATTTGGACCTAGATCCTTGTTTTACCACTTAGTATGACCTTTAGGTAATTGATAACCTTTGAGAGATTCATATTTTCTCTTTTGAGATAATGTAGATGTCCATTAGCATAGGACTTTGCACATGGTAGGGACTCACTAAATATTGTCCCTTCCACCTACTATGAGCTTCTTGTAGGTAGATATTATCAACATTTTGAAGATGAGTAAAGTAGGTTCACAATGGTTAGGGAAACTTGCTTAAGGTCACATAACTAGGTAAGTTAGTGGCAGAGCCAGGATTAGAACCTGTATCTTCTGACAAAACTTTTCTGATTCTGCTGCAAGAAGGATTCCAGGATTTTCCTGTGCATTTAACCATTTATTCAGTCAATGAATATTTCTTAAGTGTCTATTAAGTGTCAGACACATTACTTTAAACAGATGATACAGTGGGGAACAAATAGACAAAAATCTGCCCTCTTTGAGCTGAGAGTCTATCAGAGAAGGTAGACTTTATTTCAGCAATTTGCATACATCCTAATGAATGTAATGTTGAGCACATTAATGCTTGGGGAAAGTGTGTGGCAAGAAGACGTATTCTAATTGAGGTGCTTTGGAAAGTCTTGTAAAGGGGGAGTAATATTTTTGGCAGGACCTAAAAATGAGCAGGAGTTATCCAGACAGGAGAGATTTTTTTTTTTCCAAATAGTGGAAGGTTTGGCAAAGATTAAATGAGAATATGGTATGTTCAAAGAATTGAAACTGATGCAGGATAGCAGGATCAAAGAACATGAATAAAAGAATGGCAAGAGGTGACTCTACAAAAATTGACAGAGATAAGGTTGTAGATTTTATTCTAAGGGTAGAGGGTGTTGTAATTTCTACACTGCATAAAAATCCTGATCAGAGGAGAAAATTAGGTTTAAAATATGATACTACTAATCCCAGAGAGGGAATGGTTACTTTTTTTTTTCTTTTTAAAATTCATCACAAAGGCCCATACAGGTTTGCTGTGGCCATAGTGGGAAACCACCCAAGGTTATAAGCAGCAGAATGATACCTGATTTGCATTTTTCCTTGCTCATTCTAGCTTTGCTGAGACTTCTTTTAGAGGGGGCAAGGCAAGATAAGTGGGACTTGGCATAGGTGAGTCATAGCTCTGGGGAAGAAGAAAATTGAGAGATGTTTAAGACATAGAATTTACAGGACTTATGATTGACTATGGAAGCCAAAGAACAAAATGTCAGGGGGAGACAGGGATGTTCCTCACTTTCCTGGCTTGAGTGGGAAAACATAGGAACCTTAGGTGCAATATCTAAGACTTCAGTGTTGAGAAAAAGCTATTGGAATTATTCTATTGTGGGAAGGTACCCAAATCAGCTGAAATGGAGGACACAATAAAAGCATTTAAAAGTCCTTTGGGGCCATCAGACATGACATTACACTTAAAGTAGTGGTTCTTTTCCTTTCTTTGCTGGAAAACTGCATCCCTGTGAAACTTTCATTTACTTCCTAGACCATTGTATATTTCCATTTGGCTAAATTTGTTCTACAGAGACATTAGTTGTTACCTGGCTTTAGTTTTAATTTAAAAGGGGGAAAACTATAATTATGAAGAAGATTGGGCATGTGGGCACCTGATTCATTTCCCTGGGTGGCATCATGACTCACCCTCATTAAAGTCGTTTTGCTATGTGATGCCTGATGCCTTATCAGTTTTGAATTTTCCCTGCTCTGTATGAACAATAAGATAAGTTTCTCTCATGGGTCATTCAGTGCTCTTCATCTCTACTATGAGTCAGATGTTTTGCATTTCAAAACATTATCCTGCCTACAATTTCCCTCTTTATAAATTATGCAGAAAACTTCTACCAACAACAGATTCTCATTTACTGAATTTTTAGATTTGTATCTATAAATCAGGTTCTAGTTGTTATGCTATAACTTCGTGAGCAGTTTTATGGTCAACGATAAGGCACCATTTGATTTGTTTTATCATCAGTCTAAATATTAAGGTGCCTCATTAGATAAAAGCGCAAGCATCTGTGAGTAAACTCAATTACTGATGATTGGGTCACATGAAAAGCCTTGCCTTCATTCTGTGTCTTCATCTAGGTACAGAACGTCTCCTCCCTTTCACATTTGACCTCTCAGAAAGAGTTGTTTACACTTCCTGGACTCACTTTCTCATCTCTCAGTGACTCTTCAAATACTACTCCACTTTTGCACTGAAATCTGTTAGGTGCCACAGGATTATCTCTTCTTAAATATAATGGACAAAGCCTTTTATCTTACTTGACCCATCTGCTTCACTTGGTTTGTGAAACACTGTCTACATGTGGCTCTGTGATACCACACTCTCCTGGTCTTCCTTTTACTGCTCTAGTCTCCATCTTGGTCTCCCTTTGTGAGTACCTCTATCTCCACCCACTCATACAATACTCTTCTACAGGGTTCTAGACTAGTTTCTCTTCCCTTACTCTTACAGACTGCCTCTGGATCTCCGCCACTTCCTGGCTTTATTGCTCAATCATATGCTGATGTTCCTTATAGTTTTATCTCCAGCCCAAACTTGAGTTCCAAACTTCTAAATTCATCTTTCTTCTTGACCCCTGCACTTAGATGTTCCACACATACTTCAAAGTCAACGTGTCTGTGTTAGTTTCCCAGGGCTGCTGCAAAACAGCATCATAAACAGGGTGAATTAATACAATAGAACTTTATTTTCTTATGGTTCTGAATACCAGAGGTTTGAAATCAAGTTGTCAGCAAGCTCATGCTACCTCTGAAGGCTCTGAGGAAGATTTTCTCTTTCCTCTGCTGCTTCCATGTGTTATTTGGCTTGTGGCAGCATGACTCCAGTCTCTGACCTCATCTCCTCAAGGCCTTTCCCATGGTTCTGTGCCTTTTCCTCTTCTTGAGAATACACCAGTTTTTGGACTGGGGGCCCACCATAAGTGTCTTTATATATATATTTATTTATTTGTTTTGTTTGTGTTGTAGCATAAGCTTCATGATTACAGAGATTATGCCTTTCCACTGTAATCTCTGGCCTCTAGTACAGTGTCAGTAAATAAATTGTTGCCTAATAAATATTTATTAAAGAGTAGGATGAAGGAAAGAGGTAAAGCAATTAATCAACACGAACTAATCCAAAAAAATTATAAGTAAGCCAAAGTAAATTTAGGTGTGAATTTTTAAAATGTGACCAAATGTAGTTTTTTCTAGTCAATGTACTAATAAAATACATTAAAAATTAGTCAAACCTTATTTTAAGCTCATTCAAAACTTTCTTCTATATCTAGCAAAAATTCTGTGGTTCCCACAGATGTTGGAAAGTGCAATTATATTTCCCACTGCCTATTTTTATAACTGAATCCCTTCAACCTTCTTTATTAATGAAAAACTATCATGGGATGTGATACTATTTCCTAAATATTTCTTGAACACGTTTCCAAAAAGGACAAGGTTAAACAATCACTAGCAGTCTAATTACAAAAAAAGAAAAATTAAAAGAAAGAAAAAAGCTACTTTTTAATCCTAACAAAATGTCTCCAGACATAAGCCTAAAAGAGTGAAAGAAAGCACCATTTGTAATTTATATCTGCTTACTTTTACAACATTTAGGCCTCCATACATATATAACTGGTATAAGCCCTGACTGAATATTTAGGCAACCAAGAAGTTAAAAGGGGTCAGACATGCAACATTATATCTACTTTGGCTACATTAATAAATTTTCTATCACAGGAGAATCTGTGCTTGTGATTATTGAAAATGTTCAACTAAATCAGACTAAGCTGTATAGGTATTGATGAGAAGAAATGTGGGACGTGCCTTACTCTCTCACAGCATTCATTATGTAGACAAATAAGGATTACTCTAGGGAGTTAATTGTATTCTTTACAAGAAGGCAAGTCCTCAAAAGAAATTCTGTCTTGGTATTTTGCTCTACTTTGTTTTAGTGTTACTTGATGTTATTAAATTCACACAACTTTCAGAACACATAATTATAATATTCACTAATTAAACAGAACAAGTCAACCAAATGAAATTTAGTTAGGAAAATGTCTTGGCATAACCTAGTGGATCTGCTTAGATTTATTGTCACTAAATTATCCCAAGTAGACATTAACATTCACAGCATAGTATTTATTCTTCTGCTTCTATTTTTACTTCATTTTGACAAATTTAAGGCATGAGATTCTAAATTTATTGTAATGTGTGGAAGCCTCTAGGTATACTTATATAAGCACTTTTAAGGCCTTATGTAGCAATTTTCTTCATTCAACAGGATTCATTTTTAAATTCTGAGTAATTTTAGAGTGGTTAAAACAGTTTCCTTCATTTTAGCAATAAAAGTTGTCATTTTCTATTAAATTTTTATAGGTAAGATAATCACTATTATTATGAAGAAATGTTCTACATATTTTGCATATATTAACTATTTAATCACTATTGTCACCTATGATTTACAGATGGTGAACTAAAGCACAGAACCTTTAACTGACTTTCCTACATTTATATGGCTAGAAGAGAGCAGAACAGGGATTTGCTTCCATACATTCTAACTCAGGGTTTATACTCTTAACCACCATGTTATCCTGCCTATCAATAATTTTATTATATCATATTTGTATTATACTTTAAAAATATATAATACTCTTGCTAATTATAATTGTTATTAATTAATATAAACTTGATCCTCCATTTCAGCATTCTTGAGAGTTTATGTAGATCTAGAGAAACAGACCTTTTCTTTCAGAGTACCCCAATGCTGGCAATATCTGAATATATTTAGGAAAAAGTTGCTAGTTATAGAACTAGTTTTTTTCCTTTATTCCGTCAGGATTTATGGAGCACTTCTTTTGCTTTAGTTACTGTTAGGCACTGGGATACAGACATAAAGGTCTTAGTCCTTACTTAAAGGGAATTCAAAGTCCAAGAAGTTTTGCTTAATGGAGAGATAAAATAGTATCTTTAAGCTTGTTGCTGGCAGAGTAAAGGGAAGAAATTTATGATATTTTCAAGAAAGGGATAAGATAATATGGCAGCTCACTGATGAAATGTCATTGCTTCTATCCATCTCCCTACCTTGCATATACCATCTTGATGACATGTGTCTTTTTCTTAAAGCTATCCTAATGGATTTTCACCAAGTAGAGTCAGGTATTTATGTGTCAGACACCATGTAGGGGTCTTTCCCATGTATTAACTCATTTAACTTAATCTGTATGCTAATTCTCTCTTATAGGTGTTATCAACAATTAGTAGATAGGAAAACAAAAAGATTAAGTAACTTTCTGTGGCCCATGGTAAAAATGATAATAATAAAAAAGAGGATTCAAAACTATTTTGACCTGAAATTTAGAGCTCCTGAGGGCAGACACTTAATTTTTTTGACTCTTATGTACAGGTTCAAATAAAGCTGCCTAATGGAGGTCCAGAATCTACAAATGTGTTCTCTTATTTAAAAAAAAAAAAGTGAGTGGTGCTTGGGTGGCTCAGTTGGTTGGCATCCGACTCTTGATTTCGGCTGAGTTCATGATCTCAGGTCATGAAATTGAGCAGAGCATCAGCCTCCCATTGGGTGTGGAGCCTGCTTGAGATTCTCTCTCTCTCAGCCCCTTCCCCTGCTCACACATTCTCTCTCTAAAATAAATAAATAAATCTTAAAAAAAATGAAATTATACTTAAAATCTTTTAATTTAGAAGTATTTCAGTTACCATTGCTGTATAGCAAACCACAGCAAAACTAAATAGATTAAAACTGCAGGAATTATTATATTATAGTTTCAGGACAGGCTTCCTCCTCTGGTTGGAATTATTTCAGAGCTCTTATGTAGTTGTAGTCAGACGGTAACTGGAACTAAAACAGTGTGGGGCTGGAGAAGCTAGAAACTGTCCATATCTCTCTCTCTTTTAGGTAGTCCCTGTGCTTCCCATGAAGTCTCCCTGCATAGGCTAACTTGAGTTTCCTCAAGGCATATTGGTCTCAGGGCAATTGGACTACTTACATGGTGATGCAGGGTTCAATTGCTAATGTTCCAGATGCAAGGGGGAGGTAGTATGCCTTTCTGACTTAACCTCAGAAGTCATACAGCATTAATTCCATCACATTCTGTTGGTTATCTATCCAGATTCTTTGGGAGCGAAATTAGACTCTACTTCATGATGGGGGAGTGGCAAGATTCTCGATGAACATGTGAGGTTAGGGATATAGCTATGGCTATCTTTATAAAATACAGTCTTCCACAGTCCACCCTCTAATCCAACAATTCACATCCTTCCCACAGGCAAAAAATACTCAACTCTTCCCGAAATCCCTCAAAAGTTGCATCCCATTTAACATTAATCTCAGGCTGAGGTTTATCTTCTAAATTAGGTCTAGATACATTTGAGTCTCCTTAGGTAAGATATTTTAAACAAAGCACTTAAGTACCATTCCTCTTGGTCAGAAGTCCTGTGAACTAAAGAGACAGGTTATCTGCCACCCACATATCTATTATATAATGATCACACAAGCATAGATTAACCACAGTAGAAAATTCCATTTAAAAAAGATGGAAAAGTCATCAGTCCATAGAAATACTGAATTCCAGCCAGGTACATGTTGCCTGTTCTGTGAACGGAGCTCAGTTCTGCTCCCTGTTAGTTATTCTCCATGACTCGGTTCTGCCATCTGGGTTCTTATCCCCTCTGAGTCATTCTTTCTTTTTATAATAAGTGGCCTCTCTATAAAACTAAATAATCTTCTCAGTTTGATTCTTGCCTATACTAGTTCTAGGGTCCAAAGGCTTACTTACATTTTGTACAGTCCCTGTTCCTTTTATTTTTAAAATGACAATGGGTATCTGAAAAGAAATACATTTTTACTTCTACGAGACTGTTGTCAATCTTTAGATACTCATAGAGACACAAAGGGAAAAGGTCAATGGCAATCTACTTTATTGACCACTTTATTAGTTTACTAGTTAAAATAACTATGCAATATCAGCAGAGAAAAGAAAACTTTTCAAAAGTTGTATCATATTTTCAAGGTTTGTCTTTAAGTAATATCAGGACAATTATTATTGTGGTACATTAGAGGAGGTGAGTTTTCCGTCAAATAGGTACTTGTGACTGACATACATGAAAGCAGACTTTTCTTTTTTAAGATTTTATTTATTTATTTGAGAGAGAGCATGAGAGGGGAGGTCAGAGGGAGAAGCAGATTCCCCATGGAACTGGCAGCCTGACATGGGATTCAATCCCAGGACTCTGGGATCATGACCTGAGCCAAAGGCAGTCGTCTTTTTTTTTTTTAACCAAGTGAGCCACCCAGGCATCCCGAGAGCAGACTTTTTTTTTTGATTTCTTTAAAAATTGTCTGTAAAAGACCTGTACCCCTGGGGATAAAAATATATGTATATAAAAAATAAAAAATTTTAAAAAATTGTCTGTAAAAAGAAATGAAGCAGGTGTTTTATAACTTACTCTTTTATGAAAATGTCATAATGCTCTACTCAAACCTTCTGTGGTTTTTAAAAATCAGTATTGAATCAACATGTTAATATTATTCCAAATAAAAAATTACTTATTGGAAATACTTCTTAAAATTTTGATCAGTCCTAGTAAGCTTTATCATAGAGAAAATGACTTGCTTTGCCCAGGATTTTCTTGGTTTCGAACTGAAAATTCCATTTTCTGGGATGGTCAGACCAGTCGCAAGTCACTTAAATACTTGTGGCCATAAATACACAAAATACAAAACAAAGCAAAAAATAAGACTATGAATATAACTAATAAAATTTCAAATTTAAATTAAAGGGGGAAAATGAGTTAATTATACTGGTTATAAGAATATAGTATTTGTACAAAGTTTCTTTAAAAGAAAAAATTCAGTGCTGCTTAATAACATTTTTGATATAACAATAATCAAAATTTACCTCAATAATAAAGCTACATCTGTAAAAATTCTTCATAGTCATATATGCTTAGAAGATGACCTTTGGGGAATAACTGGACATTTGTACAAGAACGGAGAATTTCTACAATTAGGTTATTTTATTGAACTCACCTGTTTTTACCATGGTGAATAAAGTCATATAAAGTCCTGAAAGAGGGGAAAATGTAAACTAATATGAAAATACATATATAGATAGGCACAGATTGCACACATATTTAAATTTATATTGATGTTAAAACAGTGTTCTCAAACTTTAGTGTGTGTACAAGTCACTTGAATATCTTATTAAAAAATATTCTGATTGGGGCACCTGGGTGGCTCAGTGGGTTAAGCCTCTGCCTTCAGCTCAGGTCATAATCTCAGGGTCCTGGGATCAAACCCCACATCAGGCTCTCTGCTTGACAGGGAGCCTGCCTCCCCTTCTTTCTCTGCCTGCCTCTCTGCCTACTTGAGATCTCTCTCTATCTAAAAGGAAAAAAAAGAAAAAAACCTTAAAAAAAATATTCTGATTAAACTGGACTGGGTTGGGCCTGAGACTGCATTTATAACAATCTTCTGGGTGACTGATAGTCCATAGTTCACATTTCAAGTGGCAAGATAGTAGAGGCCAGAGGTTTAATGACCTAATAATTTAACCCAGGAGAAATGGATAATTTCCTAGAAATATATGATCTTCCAGAATAAAATCAGGAAGAAATAGGAAATTAGGACAAACCTATTACTAGTAATAAAACTGAATTGGTAATCAAAAAACTATCAACAATCAAAAGTCCTGGACTAGATGGCTTCACAGGTGAAGGTAAACCAGACATTTAAAAAAGAGTTAATACCTAAGACCTGGGTGGCTTAGTTGGTTAAGCATCTAACTTTCAATTTCACCTCAGGTCATGATCTCAGGGTCATGAGACTGAGCCCCAGCAAGAGGCTATATGCCAGTTAAGGAGCCTGCTTGGGATTCTCTCTCTCCCTCTCCTTCTGCCCCGCTCCCCTGCCAGGGAGGGAGGGAAGAATGAAGGAAGGAAGGAAAGAAAAAGAAAGGAGTTAATACCAAATCAGCTCTCTGAGGGTCACTAGCACCAAGATCTCCCCCATAACAATGTCTTCATTAAGATTGAGTCTGTTTTTCCAAAGAGCTACCAGTGCCCCAAGTCTCCTGTAGGAAGAGGTATCCAAAGCTCTGCTCTTTGTAGATCTTCCTGCAAAAATGGTTTACCAGTGGGAATTGCTCAGGAAGCAGTAAGTAGGAATTACACAGGGGTGGAGTAAGTGACCATGGATATCTGTGTTATCTCTGTGACACTTCACCAGGCAGGAGGCTATGTTGCCACCATTGGAAAAAAGTTCTGTCCTTTAAACTGGGAAGTTCAGTCAACAGTTGTCCTGGCTACAATAGATAAAGACAAGAAAAACAATCAGTTCCATAATGGGAACGTGGAACCCCCTGGGAGATATTTTGCTGGCACCATAGCTGAGGAAATGGCCTCAGTAGTTCTGGGGTGGCGCCAGGTGTCCCTGTATTCTCTTTTCCTGACCACCACATGGAAAAGAGTTTTGATCAGGTACACATTTACAGTGAAACCTAGACTACAAAATCTATTGCATTGACAGCCTATCCTATTCTGTGGATGCCTTTGATTATGACCTGCAACAGGAAAGATCTCCAACTCCACAAGTGTTTACAAGTTGGAGAAAGAAGAATAATTTCCAGATGGAATGTGTATTGATGGTGAGGGGGAGTTCTCAAAGGAAGAAGAGTGACATTTTTAGTTCCTAAGACAAGGAAAAGACTCCAGACTGTGACGTTGCCTGTTGATAAAACAACTTCATGTTGCTTCAAAGGGAAGGACTACTCTGAAATGTATGTGACCTGTGTCCAGGGTTGAATGGACACAAAGGGTATTCTGCAGCAGTCTGAAGCTGGTGTAATTTTCAAGATAACTGGCCTGGGGGTCAAAGGAATTCTTCTCTATTCCTACAGAGGATGAAACCTTCTTTCCTACTTGAAGACTTTTGAAGACATATAGAAAATTATAGAGCTGAAATTTCAGTCTAGTTACAAAAAATTTAAAGAAATTATATTATTAACAGGGTTAAATTTTTATTGACAGTTTTTGAAAGGTAGAGCATTTTAGTAAGGGTGTGAGGGTAGTTTTGATAATACACTATAAGGCTTTCTGCAAAGGTAGTATAGAAATGAAAAGAATTGTTCCATCAGCCTCTTGATTCTTTGCAAATGCTAGAAAGGGAAGGGTGGGGACCATATTTGTTTTGCATTCCACACTTATCATACCTAAAACTTCAAAAAACCCAATAAATAATGACCTAGTAGCAAAAAAAAAAAATTAAAAATAAAAAAAATGTCTATTCTTCTGAAACTACTTCAAAAAATAGAAGAGGAAGGAAAACTTCTAAGTGCATTTTGTGAAACCAGCATTATTCTGATACCAAAACCAGACAAACACTACAAAAAAGAAAATTATAGGCCAGTATCTCTGATGAACATTGATGCACAAATTCTCAACAAAATATTAGTAATCAAATTCAGCAATACCTTAATAAAATCATTCACCAAGATGAAGTGGAATTTCTTCCATGGATGTAAGGATGGTTCAATATTTGCAAATCAATCAGTGTGATACATCACATTAAAAAGAGGAAGGATAAAAAAACTATTTGGTCATCCTAACAGGTGCAGAGAAAGCATCTGACAAAATACAACAACCATTTATGATAAAAACTTTCAACAAAGTGGGTTTAGAGAGAAGATACTTCAACATAACAAAGGTCATATATAAAAACCCACAACTGACATTCTCCTCAATAGTGAAAAACTGAGAGCTTTTCCTCTAAGATCAGGAACAAGACAAGGTTGTTCTCAGTATTTTTATGCAAAACAGTACTGAAAATTCCAGTTGCAGCAATCTGACAAGAAAAATTAATAAAAGGCACCCAAATGGGTAAGGAAGAAGTAGAACTGAATATTAAAGGGGATCCTTTGAGTAGACAGAGAGTCCCAAAATAACAAAGACCAGAAAGGAACAGAGACAATCTATAGGAACAATGGCATTACAGGTAATACAATGGCACTAACTTTGTATCTTTCAAAAATTATTCTGAATGTAAATTACTAAATGTGCCTTTCAAAAGACAATAGGGTATAAGACAAGACCCATCAATATGCTGCTTACAAGAGACTCATTTAGACGCAAAGACACCTCCAGATTCAAAGTGAGGGGGTGGAAAACCATTTTTTCATGCCAGTGGACATCAAAAGAAATTCGAAGTAGCCATCCTTATATCAGAAAAACAAGATTTTATTTATCTTATTTTATTTTTTTAAAGATTTTATTTATTTATTTGACAGAGAGAGAGAGAGTACACACAAGCAGGGAGAGTGGCAAAGCAGAGGGAGAAACAGACTCCCTGGTAACTAGGGAGCCTGATGCTGGACTCAGTTCCAGGACCTTGGGATCATGACCTGAGCTGAAGAGAAATTTTTAACCCACTAAGCCACCCAGGTGCCCAAGAAAAACTAGATTTTTAAACCAAAGACTTAAGAAGAGATGAAGGAGGACACTATATCATAATAAAAGCATTTATCCAACAAGAAGATCTAACAACCTAAATATTTATGCCCCTAACTTGGGAACAGCCAATTATATAAACCAATTAATAAGAAAATTAAAGAAACTCATTGACAATAATACAAAATAGTAGGGGACTTTAACACCCCATTCATAGCAATGGAAAGATTATCCAAATAGAAAATCAATAAGAAACAAGGGCTTTGAATGACACACTGGACCAAATGGACTTCACAGATATATTCAGAGCATTTCATTCTGAAGCAACAAAATGCACATGGAACATTATCCAGTATAAATCACATTACAAATCAGGATTCGACTGGAAAAAAAAAAAAAAGATTCAGACTGTACCATTTCAGACCACAATGCTTTAAAACTTGAAGTCAACTATTGGAAATTAGAAAAAATATTGGAAGGATGACAAAGAAATGAAGGTTAAAGAGCATCCTAGTAAAGAGTGAATGGGCCAAGCAGGAAGTTACAGAAGAATTTTTAAAAAGACGTGGAAACAAATGAAAAAAACACAACAGCTCAGAACCTTTGGGATAAGCAAAGGTGGTCCCAAGAGAGAAGTATATAGCAATGCAGGACTTTCTCAAGGAACAAAGAAGTCTCAGGGTAGCCGGGTGGCTCAGTCAGTTTAATTATCTGCCCTCGGCTCAGTTCATAATTCCATGATCCTGGGATCGAGCCCATATTAGGCTCTCTGCTCAGTGGGGAGCATGCTTCTCCCTCCCCCTCTACCCCTCTTGCTTACTCTCTCTCTCACTCTCTCACAAATAAAGAAAATCTTAAAAAAAAAAAAAAAAAAAAAAAGAGTGGCTGTAGCAGTTTTCATTCCCACCAACGGAAATTCCTGTCTTGATAATTTTAACTGGGGTAAGGTTGTATCTCATTATGGTTTTGATTTGTATATTTCTGATGGCTAGAGATGTTGAAATTTCTCTCATGTGTCTCTTAGTCTTTGTATGGAAAAAAAAAAAAAAGAAAGAAAGAAAAAGGAAAGTCTCAAATACACAACCTAGCATTACACCTAAAGGAGCTGGAAAAAGAACAGCAAATAAAGCCTAAATCCAGGAGGAGAAGAGAAATACTAAAGATTAGAGCAGAAATCAATGAAATAGAAATAAATTTTAAAAAGAAAAAAAATCAATGAAACTAAGAGCTGGTTCCTTGGAAGGATTAACAAGATTGGGAAAGTCCTGGCCAAACTTACCAAAAACAAAAGAGAAAGGATCCAAATAAATAAAATCATAAATGGAAGAGGAGAGATTACAACAAACACCAAAAAAGTACAAACAATTGTAAGATGTACTAACAATTATATGCCAACATATTAGGCAATCTGGAAGAAATGGATGAATTCGTAGAAACATGTAAACTCCCAAAATTGAAAAAGGAAGGAATAGAATACCTGAACAGACCTAGAACCAGCAAGGAAATTGAAGCAGTAATCAAAAATCTCCCAACAAAAAAGAGTCCAGGGCTAGATGGCTTCCCAGGGGAATTCTACCAAACATTTAAAGAGGAATTAATATCTGTTCTTCTGAAATTGTTTCAAAAATAGAAATGAAAGGAAAACTTCCTGTTTCTATGAGGCCAGCAGTAACTTGATCTCAAAATGAGACAAGGACCCCACCAAAAAAGGAGAACTATAGCCCAACATCCCTGATGAACATGATGCCACCAAAATGCTAGCCAATAGGACCCAACAGAATATTGGGAGGATTCTTCACCATGGCAAGTGGGATTTATTCCTGGGCTGCAAGTGTGGTTCAATATCTGTGAATTAGTCACTGTATATTAACAAAAGAAAGGACAAGAAGCATACAATCCTCTCGATAGATGCAGGAAAAGCATTTGACAAAATAGAGCATCTTTCTTGGTAAAAACTCTCCTTAGTGTAGAGATAAAGGGAACAGACCTTAATATTATAAAAGTCATGTATGAAAAGCTGACAGTGAATATCATTTTCAATGGGGAAAGACTGAAAGCTTTTCTCTTGAGGTCAGGAACATGACAGAAATTCCCAATCTCACCACTGTTGTTCAACATAGTGCTAGAAGTCCTAGTCTCAGAAATCAGACAACAAAAAGAAAAGGCATAAGAATCAGCAAAAAAGAAGTCAAATTTTCATTCTTTGTAGATGCCATGATACCGTATGTGGAAAACCCAAAAGGCTCCACCCCAAAATTGCCAGAACTCATACAGGAATTCAACAAAGTGGCAGGATATAAAATCAATGCACAGAAATCAGTTGCATTTTTATGCACTAACAATGAGATAGAAGAAAGAGAAATCAAGGAATTGATCACATTTACAACTGCACCAAAAACCATAAGATATTTAGGAATAAATCTAGTCAAAGGAAAAAAAGGATCTCTACTCTGAAAACTATAGAGCACTTATGAAAGATTGTGGGAGACACAAAGAAATGGAAAGACATTCCATGCTCATGGATTGGAAGAATAAATATTGTTAAATTGTCTATGCTACTCA
Organism: Mustela nigripes; assembly: GCF_022355385.1. NCBI lineage: Eukaryota > Metazoa > Chordata > Mammalia > Carnivora > Mustelidae > Mustela > Mustela nigripes. Next base: position 21,600,895 of record NC_081562.1, read on the forward strand.
AAGCAATCTATGCATTCAATGCTATCCCTGTCAAAATACTATCAACATTTTTCACAGAGCTAGAACAACGAATCCTAAAATTTGTATGGAAAAGACCATGAGTAGTCAAAGGAATGTTGAAAAAAGCAAACCAAAGCTGGAGGCATTACAGCAAGTTGCATTACAAAGCTATAATCATTAAGACAGAATGGTACTGGCACAAAAACAGACACATAGATCAATGGAACAGAATAGAGAACCCAGAAATGGACCCTCAACTCTATGGCCAACTAATCTTCAACAAAGTGGGAAAGAATATCCAATGGAGAAAAGACAGTCTCTTCAACAAATGGTGTTGGGAAAATTGGACAGCCACATGCAGAATAAACCTGGACCAATTTCTTATACCATACACAAAAATAAAATGGATGAAAGACCTAAATGTGAGACAGGAATCCATCAAAGTCCTAGAAGAGACCATAGGTAGCAACCTGTTTGACCTAGGCCACAGTGACTTCTTATGAGATAACATCTCCAAAGGCAAGGGAAACAAAAACAAAAATGAATGGTTGGAACTTCATCAAGATAAAAAACTCTTGCACAGCAAAGGAGATAATCAACAAAACTAAAAAACAGGTTATGGTAGCTATGGGAGAAGATATTTGCAAATGTCTTATCAGATAAAGGGCTAGTATCCAAAATCTATAAAGAACTTACTAAACCAACACCAAAAAAGCAAATAATCCAGTTAAGAAATGGGCAGAAGACATAAACAGACATTTGTCCAAAGAAGACAGACAGATGGCCAAGAGACACATGAAAAAATGCTCAACATCATCCAATATCAGGGGTGTTGCAACCTTCATTGCAAATGGCAACATTTCATTCGTTTTGATGGCTGAGTGATATTCCATTATATATATGTGATATATATGTATGTGTATATATATGTTTTCTATATGTGTGTGTATATGTATATGTGTATATGCACACACATATCTGTATCTTAACTGGATTGTTATTAATTAATATTAGTATTATTAATATTAATTTCTATGTGTGTATATGTATATGTGTATATACACAAACATATCTGTATCTATATCATATCTATCTATATATAGATAGATATCTATCTATATCTATATATCTCCACATCTTCTTTAATCATTCATCTGTTGATAGACAACTGGATAATATTAATATTAATTAAATATATTTAATTAACTATAATATTAATATTATTAATTAATTATTAATACTCTTAACTGGATTATTTGTTATTATTATTTTGTTTTTAACAAATCAAAACCACAATGAGATACCACCTGATACCAGTCAAAATGGCTAAAATTAACAACTCAGAAACATGGATATTGGGGAGGATGCGGAGAAAGGGGAAACCTTCTTATGTTGTTTGTAGGAATGCGAACTAATAGACCCACTCTGGAAAATAGTATGGAGGTTCCTCAAAAAGTTACAAATAGACCTACCCTAAGATCCAGCAATTGTACTACTAGGTATTTATCCAAAGAATACAAATGTAGTGTTTCAAAGGGAAACCTGCCCCCTGATGTTTATAGCAACAATGTCCACAATAATCAAAATATAGGAAGAGTCCAGTTGTCCATCAACAGATAAATGGTTAAAGGGGATGTGGAGATATATAGATATAGATGTCTATCTATCTATTTATCTATCGATATCTATATAGATATCGATAGATATATATGATATAGATACAGATATGTGTTTGTATATACACATATACATATACACACACACATAGAAAACATATATACACACATACATATATATCACATATATATAATGGAATATTACTCAGCCATCAAAAAGAATGAAATGTTGCCATTTGCAATGAAGTTGATGGAACTAGAGGGTATGATGCTAAGTGAAATAAGTCAGTCAAAGAAAAATAGATTGAAATAGAATGAAATATGAAATATGATTTCATTCATATGTGGAATTTAAGAAACAAAGCAGATGAGCATATGGGAAGGGAATGAAAAATAAAATAGGAGGAAAACAGAGAGGAAGACAAACCATAAGAGACGACTTAATGATGGGAAATAAATGGGGTTGCTGGAGGGGAGATGGATGGGGGGATGGGGTAATTTTTTTTTTCAAAAAAATGTACTCTTAAATACAGAGAACAAACTAACAATTCCCAGAGAAGAGGTGGGTGGAGAGGAGGGTAAAATAAATAATAGGGATTAAAGGGTATAAACTTCCAGTTATAAAATAAATTAGTCATGGAGATGAAAAGTATGTTATAGGGTATATTGTCAATAATATTGTAATAGCGCTGTATGGTGACAGATGGTGAATACCCTTATGGTGCTGAACACTGTCAAATCAGTGTTGTATACCTGAAACTAATAGAACACTGTATGTCAATTATACTTCAATTTTAGGAAAGAATGATATCATAAAGAACAATGACCAAGTGCTTTAACCATTGGACACTTCAGCTAATTGAAAAGTTTAAATATCACTAAATTTCACACCTGAAATTAATGTAACATCGTGTGTCAACTATAATCAAATTTTTAAGAAAGTTAAAGATATATGTGTAAATTACATATATTAGGTGAGGGATGTCCTAGATTAGATGAACAGATAAACTTTTTCCAACAAATCTATCAATGTGTCTGTGATTTAATCACCCAACCCAGAGCTGGAGAGGGATACAGGAGTGTGTTTTCTAGATTACTCTGCAATTAACTAGCTGTGTGGCTTACATAAAGCTTTTGCAACTTGTTTTAATTTGCTGAATTGCGGGGGGGAGGGGTGAGACTATCATCAAGAATTCTTTGTTGAATATCTTCTATTTATAAGGCATCCTTATGTAATTTAGTATTTTAGTGTAAAGCAATTTTAATAATGGTATAAACTCATAGTAGGAGAGTAACACATTACTTGGACCATGCAATTTACTTTCATAGAGAATATTTCTAAGATTACTCACTATGATCTGAAGTCTCAGGTCATGATCTCAGGGTCCTGGGATTGAGTCCCATGTTGGGCTCCCCACTCAGCAAGGAGTCTGCTTTCCCCTCACTTTTTGCCCTTCTCCACTCTCTCCCTGCTTGTGCTCTCTCAAAAAAATAAATAAAATCTTAAAAAAAAAAAAAGAAAAAGAAAAGAAATTGGGTATACGTAAAACTTATAAAATAAGAGTGAAACTATAGCAAAATTTAATAATTGTCTTTCCAGATATTTGAAAAGGTATTTTTCACACCATGATTCATGGTACTTCAAAATTCCATGCTAGATGTAATAGGATTATATTTTATTTTAATACAGACCCTCACTGCGATATCCATGTCTGACTCCAGTATCACCCAGAAATTAGAGAATTAAGGCAGGAAAAAAGAGTGCATCCTAGAATAATATAAAAGGCACACATCAGGGGGCCGCCTGGGTGGCTCAGTGGGTTAAGGCCTCTGCTTCAGCTTGGGTCATGGTCTCAGGGTCCTGGGATCGAGCCCTGCATCGGACTCTCTGCTCAGCGAGGAGCCTGCTTCCTCCTCTCTCTCTGCCTGTGTCTCTGCCTGCTTGTGATCTGTCAAATAAATGAATAAATATATATTTTTTAAAAGGCACACATCATGAAGGAATGCAGACATATAAATATTCTGCAGAGACATGATCCATAACTTCAAAATAACCACTAAAATGAAAAAACTAAAGGAAACAATAGTGCACCTGAACCCCTGGCCATGGTACCAAAGTAGATGTAAAAAGCCAAGAAAACCTGAGACAGTGTGCTTTTGCAGTAACATAAAGAGCCAGAAAGTGTTGTGTATAAAACTAATGTGTGTAAATGCTGTGTATGCATGTATGGAACTAGGGAAGGAAGTAGGGAAGAAAATTAATAGGTAGCAATTTTTCTATGTATGATAAAACCCTATTTAACGACCTTGTTTAAGATTTGAAATGATGGGAAAACATATTGTAAAATACCATTTACAAAGAAAAAATTTTCAAAAAGCAAGATAATGAAACATTTTCTCTATATAAACATCTTATTCTTCTTGAAGTCACAAACAGCTGCAGTATATTCTGACTAATTACAACTGAATCATAAGGAACACAGCATGATAAGAACCCTAAGTAGTATCAGTATGGTGAAGTTGATTTTAAACCCTGAAGTTCTATGTAATTCAGGTTTTATTCAGACTTGGGTCATCAGTTTTAAAGGAATAATACTGATGTTAATTTGGTTCATTTGCTAATGTGGCTAAATGTCTTTAACAAATGGTAAAGCATTATTTGGTAAGATGCTACTTCATAAGAATTTATGGTTATTATATGCTGGTTTGGTTTACCTTTGCATTATCAATGGAAATGGAAAAAAATTTTCAGAGAAATTCTTATTTCCTTAATAATGAGGGCAGTTTTCAAGTGCCAATTTAGCAGCAAAGATGTGTTCTTTACATACGAAAGTATAAAACTGAAGAATTTGGGGGGTTCTTACAGATGAGAAAGCATACCAAGAGGGCAAGTGTACTTATCTAATAGACTAGTAACTAATTTATTTGGTCCATAATCCTGCCTTTGCAAATATACCTCTTCTAATGAGTCTTATCTTTTAAATTGTGAATTTCCAGGGATCTCTAAGGTTCAGGGACTAGAGAACATTTGTTCCTGCTCTCCCCTATTCATCAGGCTATCACCAAGACTCCAGAACTTCCTATGAGCCCAATCTTGTGATGAAATATCGAGACAACACACCGTACAATATGTTACCCTGAACACATATGGTGCCAGACAAAAACAACTAAGTTAAATCCTGGAAAACAATCCAAAGTCCTATATAACTAAGAGGTAAAGTAGGACAGACAGACTCCAAATGCCATAAAGAGCCAGCTACTCTGAAAAAAAAGTCAGGGTAATTTCACAAAGAACAACTTCATCCACCTTCAGATTTTCCCTAGGATCCAAAACCAGAAACTAGACTGCGAAACGTGAACACAGTGGAGAAGTTTGAAGTTCAGTTTGTGCTTTATTGCTTAAAGAGAACCTTCCTTTTCACCTAAGCTTCAATAGTGTACATTTAAGTGCTTTTAAGTTTCTCCTTCAATCTTGGAGTTAATTATATCCCAATACTTATGTTATTTCAATACAGTTTTCCACCAATATTCTGACAGATTATGGTCATTTTAAAAAGGCACTAAAATGTTATGAGATTGTGATATCTTACCTACAGTTCTAACAGGTAATTAAATTCCAGACATGAAAATTTCAACTAGTCAATTAAAGTAATATTTCCTTTTCACCCTGAAACTCGTGTGTGATGAGGCCAGGTACTTATTAACAAACCATTGCCTTTTACCCAGAGGGGAAAGCCATCTGGGACTAGGAAAGTGAAGTGTTTATATAATTTTAAATGAATTCATTGCCAGTCTTTTAAAGAGATTCTCAGAACTTATCTGGCTCTATCAGTGTTCCTACAATTTTATATAGTTCATTTATATCCTTTGTTTAAATCTCAGCCTAGATTTTTCTTATTGGTTTCCCCAGTGAGAGTTGCTCTGCATCGGATTTCTCAGTGTTGTCCTTATTACTGTGTTCCATTAAACTTAACAATCATAGCTGAGGTAGACTCTCCTTGCCAACATCCACTTATTGTTACCTGTTTTTGTAAGTCATTACCAGATGCTTTAGATCCATAGATACCTGTATAATCGGCTTCACTGTCAGCACCAACAGTTGAGACAGGTCCCCAGTCTTTGTGGCTCCAGAAGCTGAATCTAGTGCCATCCTAGCATCTCTGTACCATCAGCTATCTCAGACTAAGTAATGTTTTGTGCCTCTTTAAAGTCTAAGGATAGAATAATCGTGTTCCACTAACCCCCTACACATTTGAGCCTTCTTTATGTTCAGCCATATTGCATCCTATATTTGAGCAATGTTTTTAGCCATATTTTTATTAAAAAATTTTTTAAACAGAAAAGCTAAAAAAATAGTGTAATGAACATATGCATACCATCCAACAACCTATATTCAATGATTAACATTAGTCATATTTGTTTTATCTGTCTATCATCTATCTATATCTATCTTACTGAATTATTTGAGAATATATTTCAGAGATAATGTTACTCTTAAATATTGCAGCATATGTACAGAAGAGGGGACTTTCCCTATATAATCATAATGCTATTTAACACATAACACATAATGCCACTGATATATAATCAGTTTATCTAATCAACCAATCTATCTAATTTACCCAATTTCCCCCAAATACCCTTGCAATTGCATTTTCTTTTTTTTTTAATTTTTAAAAAATATTTTATTTATTTATTTGACAGAGAGAGATCACAAGTAGGTAGAGAGGCAGGCAGAGAGAGAGGAGGAAGCAAGCTCCCTGCTGAGCAGAGAGCCCGATGCGGGGCTCGATCCCAGGACCCTAAGATCATGACCCGCCGAAGGCAGAGGCCTTAACCCACTGAGCCACCCAGGCGCCCCTGCAATTGCATTTTCAAGCAGCTTTTTAAGCAATTTTCACACCAGGATTCAATCAAAATTCACATATTTCATTTGACATCACTTTTGTTTCTTTCAGTCTAAAATAATTCCCCATTATTTTTTAAATGATTTTGATATTTTCATGAGATTAGGCCACTTGTCTTATAAAAATGTCTCACATTCTACAGCTATATGATTGTTTTCTTCTTGGATTTTTAACTTTTCCTTTACACTCTATATTTCTTATACTTGTAGGTTAGATCTAAAGTCTCGGTTATATTAGGTTAAACATTTCTTTCAAGAATACTTTCTAGGTGATCCTGAGCAGTTATATTGCAACACATCAGGAAGCTTATAATGTCAGGGTTCCCTTCTCTTGGTTATGAAAAATTGATTACTTTTGAGCAGTGATCACTGGATCTCTCCATTGCTAATATCTACTTTTCCCTTTGTAATTAGCAAGTAAATTATGAGGGTGAATACACTGTTGAGAACACCATGCATCTTCCAATGACAATTTCTCATTTATCATCCTTTGATAATCATTTATTGGAACAGTCATTTCATTGGGCTTGCAAAATTGTGGTTCTCTTACAATATTATTTTTTCTACATTTATTGGCTGTTTGTCTTCCAATATAAAGTGGGCATGGTAGTTGTACACTGGGAACTATCATAACATTGTACATCAACTATACTCAAGTAAAAATTTCTCTGTCTCTTTCCCTCTCTTGGGCCTCCCTGAGATATAATAATATTGAAAGTAAGCCAATTAATAACCCTAATGGCCTTTAAGTATTTAAGCAAAAGAAAGAATCCTACATCTCTCACTTTAAGTTAAGTCAACATAGGTAAAAAACTAGACCTCTTGCTTCAAATAGTTAGCCAAGTTGTGAATGCAAAGGAAAATTTCTTAAAGAAAATTTAAAATGCTGCACTAATGAACACATGAATGATAAGAAAGTAAAACAGCCTTATTGCTGATATGGAGAAAGTTTTAGTGTTCTGAATTGAAGGTCAAACCAGTCACAACATTCCCTCAAGCCAAAGCCTAACCCAGAGCAAGGCCTTAACTCTCTCCAACTATGTGAAGGCTAAGAGAGGTGAGGAAGTTGCAGAAGAAAAGTTTGAAGCTAAGAGAGAGGTTGGTTTACGGAGTTTAGGAAAAGAATTTGTCTCTATAACATAAAAGTACAAGGTGAATAAAAGCAGATGTTGATATAAAAGCAGCAATAAGTTATCCAGAAGATCTAGCTAAGATAATTAATGGCAGTAGCTACACTAAACAATAGATTTTCAACATAGATGAAACAGTCGTTAATTGGAAAAAGATAAAATCTAGAACTTTTGTAGCTAGAGAGAAGTCAATGCCTGGCTTCAAAGCTTCAAAGGACAGGCTGACTCTCTTATTAGGGGTTAATGCAACTGGTGACTTTAAATAGAATCCAGTAGTCCTCTACTATCTACTATTACAAAACTCCTAGGATCTTAAGAATTTATGCTAAATCTATTCTCCCTGTGCTCAATCAGTAGAATAACAAGGCCAGGATGACAGCATATCTGTTTACAACATGGCTTACTGAATATTTTATTATTATATTTACTACCGAGACCTATCACTCAGAAGTAAAAACAATTCTTCCCAAATTATTACTGCTCATTGACAATGCACTTGGTTACCCAAGGGTTCTGACAGAGATGGGCAAAATTAATATTGTTTTTATGCCTGTTAACACAACATCCATTCTGCAGCCCATGGATCAAGAAACAATCTTGACTTTCAGGTCTTATTATTTAAGAAATACATCTTGCAAAGCTGTGACTGCCATAAATAGAATTCCTCTGACGGATCTGCAGGGTAAATTAACAAACCTCCTGCAAAGGATTCGCCATCTAGATATCTTTAAGAATATGCATGATTCATGGGAAGAGGTGAAAAAAATCAGCATTAACAGAAGTTTGAAAGAAGTTAATTCCAACCTTTATGGATAACTTTGAGGGGTTCAAGACTTTAGTGAGGAAGTGACTATAGATGTGGTAGAAATAGAAAGAGAACTAGAATTAGAAGTGGTACCTGAAGATGTAACTGAGTTGTTGCAATCTCATGGTAAAATTTTAACAGACAAGGAGTTGCTTCTTATGGATGAGCAAAGAAAGTGGTTTCTTGAGATAACATCTATTCTTGGTGATGATGTAAAGTTTGTTGAAATGACGAAAAAAGATTTTAGCATATTACATAAACTTAGTAGATAAAGCAGAGGCAGACTTTGAGAGGATTAACTCCAATTTTGAAAGTTCTGCTGCAGCATTGCATGCTACAGAGAAATTGTTCCTAAAAGGAAGAGTCAATCAATATGGCAAACTTCAGTTTTGCCTTATTTTAAGAAATTGCTACAGCCTGGTCAGTCAGCAGCCATCATCTATAGCAACCACTCTGGTCAGTCAGCAGTCATCAACATCAAGGCAAATCCCCACCAGCAAAAAGACTATGATCCATGGAAAGCCCAGATGATGGTTCAAATTTTTTAACAATAGAGTTTGTTTGTTTCTTTGTTTTGGGGGGGGGGGGGGGGGTAAAGGGAGAGGGAAAGAGAGAGAGAGAATGTTAAGCAGGCTCCACAGCCAGCATGGAGCTTGTTGCGGGCTCCATCTCATGACCCTGAGACCATGACCCTTATCATGACCTGAGTTGAAATCAAGAACCAGGCCCTTAATAGACTAAGTCACCAAGGTGCCCCAGCAACTGAATATTTTTTAAACGAATTGTGTGCATAACTTTTTAGACATACTGCTATTACACACTTAATAGACCACAGTATAGTACCAGCACAAGTTTTATACGCACTGAGAAACCAAAAAATCATTTGAATTGCTTTCTTGCAGTATTTGTTTCCTTGCAGTGGTTTGGGATGAAATCCACAGTATCTCCCAGGTATGCCTGTACTGTGTCAAAGGTTATTTGAAACAATTTTTCTCTCTGAATTATAACACTAATTTAAAATAGAGCTATATATATTTGTTTTGGTTTCTCTCCAACTTCAGGGTTTAACTTTCCCAGTTTTTAAAATATTTTAATATATTTGATATTTATGCAGTTCAAAATTTGAAAAATTATGTAAAAAGATGTACTTAATAAATTCTTGCTTCCTTACATCTACTCCTACTTCATTCTTCCCATTCATCTGCTAGAGGTTACCATTTTTATAAAAGTTATATTTTTGTAACACAACACACTCACTGTTCTGCACCTTGTTTTTTCCACTGAACCTTATTATATATCACTACATAGAGATAGTCCTCATTTCCTTTAAGGTCTACAGAATACTTCACTGGGTATATGTGTCATAGTTTATGCCACCACCCTGTGGATGAACATCTGAATTATTTTTAACCTTCCGATGTTACAAGAAAGCATCAATAAATAACCTTGTACATATGTGTTTTGTATTTGTGGAGCTATATCTCTTTGGAGATTTTCGGAAGTAAGGCTCTTAGGTCAAAGGAAAATGTAGAGATAATTTTGTTAGAGATTGTTAACTTCTGCTTCAGAGGGGTTTTGCTATTTTGCACTTCCATCAGTAATGTATATCTCACTGAGTTATTAGCAGTGTTTGGATAATTGCCAATCTGATAAGTAAGACGTACCTCAGTGTAGTTTTAATTTGTACTTTTCTTATTATGAGTGAGATTAAGTATACTTTCAGGTGCTCAAGAGCTTTTTGTCTCTTTTTATCAATTGTCTATGTCTTTTGTCCAATTTTCCATTAGAGTTTTGAACATTTCCTTCACTATTTTAAGATCTTTTTACGTATTAGAACACAGTAGTGATTCTCAACTGAAAATTATTTGCTTTCTTCTCTGCTCCCCTCCCCAGAATATTTGGCAATGTCTGGAAGCATGTTTGGTTGTTACACCTGGGGAGTGAGTACTATTGGCCTCTAGAAGGTAGAGTCCAAAGATGCTGTTAAACATTCTGCAATGCACAGGACACCCACACAACAAAGAATTGTCTTGCCCCAAATGTCAAAAGTGCTAAGGCTGACAAACACTGGGTTAGATCTTTGTGAATTGCAAATATTTCCTCTTGATTTGTCTTCTGATTTTGCTTTTAATATCATGTTTTGTCTTTTGTAAAAGTAGTATATTTTCTTACTTTTCTTTTTCTGCTTTGTATTTTAAGTCAATAGTTAGAAAGACTTTCCCAACTCTCAGGTAATAATAGAATTCACTGTTTTTGTCTTGAACTTGTGTGATTTTATTTTTTATATTTATGTAAAATTAATCTTGAGATAATATGTGAAGTCAGATTCAATTGTTTTTCCTTTTTTTAAAAAAATGGCTATCTAGCTGTACTAATATCATCTGTTCTAAAGATCATCCTTTTAAACAGTGATTTGAGATGACAACTTTATCACATACCCAATTTCCATATATACCTGAGTCTATTTCTGGACTTTTCATTTGTTTTGTTGTCCTTTTGTCTACTCTTGGAGCAATACCACACTGTTTTAATTATAGAGGCTTTGTAACAGAGGGAATATGCAGCAGAGGATTTTACAGATGATAGAAGAGTAGAAAAGCCAAACAGAGGGCATTGAGGTGGCCTAGAGACTAGCACAAGCAGGAAGCCATTAGCATCCTTAGGGTGAGACACAAAAGGAGGTGGTTCTGCTATCAGAGGCTAGGGACCAACAAAACCAAAGACGTAATAATGGAAACTTGGAAAAGAAACAGTCCTAATGGAGATATTTCCCAAGGCAGAAACAGAAGGAGAGAAATATTCCCGGCTTCTCCCTTCCTAACCTTTCCAGTCTTTCATAAAAGCTTCCCATTTGCTTTTCAAAGCCACCCAGAAACCAGCTGAGTTGGAATTCTGGGAAAGACAACCCACAGGGATCTGCCTCATGTAATACAGAATAGAAGAGCAAAGGCAGGTAAATTCAGGCCCAGCAATACTGGCTTTCTTAGTTCAGAGCCTACTTCTGTGGATATGTGATTTTTTTTTTTTAATGGTCTGTTTTGTTTTTCTTTTGTTGATTTTTCTGATTGTCTTTTGTTAAATTTTTTTTAGCCATTTTTGTTTCATAGGCCCCTTAATTTAAGTTTTTCTTTGTCCCTCTTTATAACCAAATCTTCAAGGAACACCTGAACTATCTAGAGTGCCTCCTTCTGTATCAGAAATACCTGATAGAGATGACTTCCAGTCTTGTCTGCTTTTCTAATTTCCTTTCTTCTAATGACCCAGTATTCAGTACTCTGATCTACCAGATCTTAGGATTGTTCTGAATATTTCACTTAGAATTGGACACCTACCAAACTTAAACTCAGGGAGGTATGACTCTTGTCTCAGGCCCTTTGACTTCAGGGTTCCCAAGCTTTGGAATGCCTTCCTGAAAAATTTTCTAAGGCAGTCCTCAGTGCATTGGACTGACCAGGACTGAGGGTGCCATCTGGCCATGGCTCCCTGAACCCAGACCAGGATCTGTATAAACTCTAGTCCCCACTGCTTGCTTTTGAGGCACTCTATAACTCTTAACTCCATACATGGAATCATCAGTTGCTGCCAAGGAGCTCTGGGACTGACACATTTCTGTGACCAGTCCAAGTACTAGAAGGGTGGCCTGGTGAGTGAACCATTGCTGCTGGCCACTACAGTATTTCTTTTGTGAGGTCACATGAAACTGATCCACCAAAATAGTGCAGATGTGCTGATTTGGATGATTGTCACTCACATCAGACATGACACATTTTAGGCTCTGGCTAATAGCCGTCTGTCACTTGCCCTTGGGCATGAGCCATGGGTCTCTGCATCAGCTATCACTGATCTGAATTTGACCATTGGACTGACTCCAGTCTGTAGGACTTGGGGGCAGAAGACACAGGAGGCATCCTTGATTTTAGGTAGTCCCAACCACTCCCACCCAGGATTCTTATCCCAACTCCACAGGCTCTGTGCTACATGTCAGATAGTCCTCTGGGGTTGTCCATGCTGCTCTCCCACAAGAACTTTCCAAATTTCTGTGGGCCCTTCTGACCAGTGTTCTTCCATTGATGCAGTAATGTGCTCTCCAGGGGCAAATCTATGACATGCTGAGTGGAGGATGGACATTCTTTTTGCACAAATAGATCTTCTCTTCTCACACTGTCCATAGGCCTCTTGCCTATCTTCCTCACTGGAGGCAGCTTGTGGAAGGTGAGAGTATAGACAATAACAAAATCAATAGCATTTTGAGGAATTCAGTGATATTAGCTTAACCAGTTCAAGAGAAGCGTAGTTGGAAGATACAATGAGTTTATGCTATAAAATTGTGGTCAGTAAATTTAATATGATCAGAAACAAACTATCATTCTCATTTTCTGAAATACTCTGGGAATAGCCTGTATTCATGGTCATCATCAATGAAGCACAGTAACAACTTTGAGAGAGTGACTGAAGTCAGAATTCACAGGTAGCATGATAAATGATGCAGCTGTAATGGGTAATTGTGTAATCCACATCAAGTAAATGGTATTAGAATGACACGAGCAAAAGGATATGTGTTGTTTAAATATACACAGCTCTAAAAAATCATAACAGTAACAAGCATGTTGCCACCTTTTTCTAATGGCGTGAGATATGAAATTGGCTAGGAATGGTACATATAGCAATAAATAACATGAGGAAATGGTTGCTGGATCTGAACAGGAAGAGGTAGTGACCAGACCTTTCATGTGCCCTGACTGTACAATAAATGAGGATGTAAGTACCTCTTCTCTATCCATCATTCTAAATCTTCATTGATAAAATACTGTACTTAACATGGATCCATGCATTTTGTAATATGTTTAACTTAAACACTTTATATAGGCAAGAGTCCCTCCAAGTCCAAAATACTTGCTTGGAATCTTGCATACCTTATGGACAGTCCTGATTGGACCTTCTCTGGGGGAAATGCCTGTTGGTCCCTTGTGTTTTACTACTATGGGAAATCTTTCTTACTTCCCTTTTGTATGTGCAAATTCCCACCAAAGTGAGGGCTCTGGATCTAACATGGTTGGTTTTAGATGGTTATTTCTCCCATTTATATGTAAATTGACTCTGGGTGCAAATTATGCTCTTGCATGAATTATCATGATTTTATTTACTCTCCTTTATTTGATCTAAAAGATTTGTTGAGTTACAGTGGAATGATTCAGTTAGGCAGCTTATTATCCTTTGAGAAATGAAACTCAAGAGTATATTCAGATTGTGTGAGGACTGGAGCTTATATAATTTTGGAGATCCTCTTTAAGAAGAAAAATGCATAAGGAACTTGGTACAGGGCTCTGGCAGGTTTTGGTATAAATCAGGGGCTCTGAATCTTAAGTATCATGAGCTTCACAGTAAATCTGCCTTTCTGGAATGACAATTTTTTAAAATTCTCAATCAGTGCAAAAGGTTGTCTATCTCTTTGAAATTTCATCTTGTTAAATTTCTACCTCTTAAAATCCTCTATCTGTTATGCACTATATTATTTATTCCTCTTGGTTTCATGTCATTTGTAAGAACTGTTCCAACTATGATTTCATCTAAGTCACTATAAAATAATAAGTCAGTTGAAGGTTTTACTAAATAAATTTTATAAAAATATTTTTTTTTTTTAATAATGTATTTTTTTTTTTTATAAACATATATTTTTATCCCCAGGGGTACAGGTCTGTGAATCACCAGGTTTACACACTTCACAGCACTCACCAAATCACATAAGGCAAATAATTTCTTCCCTTTTTTTCTACCCAGTTTTTATTTTCTCCCTTTCTTTTGAAAATCAAGTGCTAATAAAAGCTTTGTTTTTTTACTTATTTATTTATTATTTATTTTATTACTGTGTTATATTAGTCATCCTACAGTACGTCATTAGTTGTTGATGTAGTGTTCCATGATTCATTGTTCACATATAACACCCAGTGCTCCTTGCAATTTGTGCCCTCCTTAATACCCATCATCAGTCTCACCCATCCCTCCACCCCTCTCCCCTCTAAAACCCTCAGTTTGTTTTCTGGAGTCCATAGTCTCTCATGGTTCTTCTCCCACTCTGATATCTCCCCCTTCATGCTTCCCTTCTCTTAATGCCCCTGTGCTATTCCTTCTGTTCCACAAATGAGACCATATAATTACTGACTTTTTCTGTTTGACTTATTTCTTTTTTTAAAGATTTTATTTATTTATTTGACAGAGAAAGAGAGAGAGAGATCACAAGTAGGCAGAGACACAGGCAGAGAGAGAGGAGGAAGCAGGCTCCATGCTGAGCAGAGAGCCTGATGTGGGGCTCAATCCCAGGTCCCTGGGATCATGACCTGAGCCAAAGGCAGAGGCTTTAACTCACTGAGCCACCCAGGTGCCCCTGTTTGACTTATTTCACTTAGTATAATCTCCTCCAGTCCCATCCATGTTGATGCAAATGTTGGGTGTTCATCCTTTTTGATGGCTGAGTAATGTTCTATTGTGTATAGGGACCACATCTTTATCCATTCATCTGTTGAAGGGCATCTTGGCTCTTTCCACATTTTGGCTATTGTGGACATTGCTGTTATGAACATTGGGGCGCATATGGCCCTTCTTTTCACTACATCTTTATCTTTGGGGTAAATACCCAGTAGTGCAGTTGCTGGGTCATAGGGTACCTCTACTTTTAATTTTTTGAGGAACCTCCACACTGTTTTCCAAAGTGGCTGCACCAATTTGCATTCACTTCCTCTTCTAACTTTGACCTTCCTACCCTTTTATACTCATCTTTTTTACTAAAAGTAGAAATTTTGGAAGTCTGCCAGAGATTTACTTATAAGCAACTTAAAAGAATCTGTCTTTTATCTACAATGGCCATAGAGAGGGAGGGGGAAATTCTCTTAATCTTTATAAAATATTTGGTGATATCAGAGCATATTTGTAACAATTTTCCAGGTCCTAATAATTCTCAGACATTATTGAGATGTACAATTTGACTCTTGTGGAATGCATAATTATTTAATCTGAGATCAACTTACTTTGGACACGTATCTCACAATTTCCTTTATTTAGTAATTAAATACGAGTAAAATAACAAAGTCATCTTAACAATTCATTATTTTCATACTCTTAGGCCACTACTGGGATAAAATATATCTTTTAGAGGTTATTGAACTCTTCAGAGAATAAATTGTATAAGTTAGCAGATAAATTATTGACTCTATTAAGGTATGTGACTATAAAAATTATCTGAAGCCTGGTAGATAAAATACGTATTTGATGATAAATTTCTAAGAACTGTATAGAAGATATTTTCATAAATATGTGATATAATGTGTAGCAGACTTTGAGTAGGGGAAACCCTCGTGTTCTTGTTTATTTCTGCTTCTAGTTACCTGTGTAATTTTGGATATGATATTTAGTAGTTCTGAATTTTAGGCTTATGACCTTAAAGGACATTTTTATTCCATTCATTAGGATATACTTTAACATGAAGAGTTTGAATTCTGAAATTATATTTTCTTCTCTGCAGCCACTTACCTTGGGCTAAGTGTTTTATGTCTCTAAGCTTCAGTTGCTTTATCTGTGAAGTAAGGATTTACTTCTTAGATTTTTTTTTTTTTTTTTTTGCAGATCAGATGACATAATATATGTAAAGTATTTAGCAGAGAGACTGGCAAATAATTAGAGATTATCCAATGTTGCCAATTATAATAAGGTTTTATTGTGTCAGGTTATTTCCTTGGCATAGAAAATATTGCTAAGGCTATAGATGCCATAAAATGCTCTCTACTTTTGAATATGCTAATAGATTTTAGCAGTATGCTATTTCATTTCATTGAGCTATGGAGTCAATAACTTTGTAATGCTTTAGGATATTGTCTATGGTGATGTTGAATATTGGGATTTTCCTTATAATTATTTCATATTTATAACATTCTTAGAAAATGTCTAATTATTATCTTCCCTACATAGTACATGTGTTTTGTTTCACCTATTTTTCCTGGCATTTGAAATTTATATAGAAGTTTTCATGTATTGACATAGGTACTTAGTCATCTCCTTGGTTACATATGCAAATATAAAGGAAATGTGAAGATAAAATATAGAATACACAAGTTAAGATTAATTTTTTTGAAATTAAGTAAAGTCAAATGCTTAGCATCTCTTACTTGCAATGCTGATATAAAGAATAAATAGATAACCAATTACCCCAAAGATTGTATAATTTTAGAGGTTTTAATAATGAACTTCATCCAATTAATTAGAAAACACCATATAGATATTCAAATTTGTCCATTCAGACAGACAAATTTCACTGAGCTATATTAAAGCTAATTTGCCAAACAAATCATATTGACCATAGATTGGTAACAGTGCTAGATTATTGATCCCAAACTTTCCATTTGTACCATTAACACTTAAATTTTTAAATACTTAATTCTGAGAAATAGTTTCAGATACATCTGTTAACTTTCCTACAAGTATACCTTCCTTCCCTTCTTTCATATGTCTTATTTTAGCTGATACAATACAATACCAGGCATCAAGGAAGGAACAAAAGCCCTGATAATAAGGAGTTGCTTAATAAAGTCTTAGAAATGAGACTTTCAAAAATAGTTTCTTTTTATTAGTTTAATAAAAGGACACTTAGTACTTGATTAGTCAGCTTTTGCTGTGACAACAAACCACAAAATCTTGACTTAAAACAATGAAGATATATTTCTTGCTCACAGGTTTGCAAGTTGGCTGGACTCACTGGGCAAAGCTAGGTATAGATGATTTGGGGTCAGTTCTATTCTATGTGTATTTTGACTCCGGGACCTAGGCTCAAGAAGCAACCACTCTTTGGTTGGCTTGTAGCAGACGGCATAATCCTTTTTTTTTTTTTTTTGAAATGACATCCATTTATTAACTCACAGTTTTATAAGTCAGAAGTCTGGCACAACATATCTGGCTTCTCTAAGATTTCACAGGGCTGAAATCAAGTTTTGACTGGGAATTAGGCTCTTATGTGAAGCTTAGCATCCATTTCCAAGCTCACTGGTTGTTGACAAAATTCATTTTCTTGGACTTAGAAAATTGAGGTCCCTATTTCCTTGCTGCCTCTCAGCTCATAGCTGGTCTTACAAAATAGAGACTGCCCAAATTTCTTACCATATGGTCTCCTCCATTGTCAAGCCAGTAACAGTGCTTTGAATACTTTTCTTGCATTGATCTGTAATTTCCCCTCTGTGATCAGCAATAGAAACTCTCTGCTTTCAAAAACCCATGTGCTTAAGTCAGGCCTGCATGAATAATCTCTCTTAAGATCACCTGTGTCATATAACGTAACACAATCACCAGGTGAAATTTATTATATTCATAGTCATATGGATTATGTAAGGTTTGTACACTAGGGGCATGAAATCCTGGGAGTACAGGATTAGCAGAGGGCATAATCTTAAGAGAGTAAGGAGAGGCATGTAGTGCTTCTCAAAGCCTCTCCTTGGATCATTAGAGTGGCCCTTCAACACACCCCATGGTTCAAAGCAAGTCACATGGGTGAGCTCCAAGTCAGAGGTTCAGAGAATGCTTTGTCCCCAGGGAAGTTATGCTGAAGGAGGAGATTAATAATTGTGAACAAATAATGCAATCTCCTGTAGTACCTATATTATTTCATGTAAGACATTTGGTCTTAGAAACCCCTAGATTCAGACTTGAATCATTAGGTCTTATTATGTATAAGGTAGGGTCATAAAATTTCAACATTTTGAAGGTGAAGAAACTTGAAGAGTATAATCATATTGCTTCATTTTATAGATAAAATAGTTAACCTGGAGACATTAAAAGACTTTTGTCCATGATTAGATTCCGTTCATGACAAAGATGGGTGTAAAACCCAACTTATTATTATTCACAGTTAATGCATTATGCTGCCAGTTGGCTAATTATTTAGTCTAGACCTGAGTCTTGGAGAAGTGAAAAATAGTGAAAATCAGAATTCAAAGTAGAAAAGCTAAGAGATTTCCAGAGTTCTCTTTTCAGCCTAACAAGATTTAATAATTTAATTTCAGTTCTGCTAATATTAATTGACCACTTAGAGTGAGCTCGATTCAGCACAAAGCTACACAAGTGAAAGATTTAATAAAACATTAACACTTCAAAACTGGAAGAAGAGAAATATAAGACAGGCTAAAGTTCAATTGATATTTATATAACTATCAGGGTTATGACATAAAAAATAATTAAAATTTATTTACACTAAGATTAACTATTATGCTGCTTGAAATAAATACATAAAAAGCAGGGTCTATTAACTGATTACTATTGACTGATACCTGAAGAATTAATTCTCTTATCGAACATTTGCTCAGAGTGGTAAAAACATCATTTTGTACATTCCCATTAAATAAATTGAGTGGTACCTCTGTGAAAGCAAAAAATTTTCAAAGGTACTAGAAAATTGATTATATTAAGGAAAAGATTCATTTATAAACCTTTTTAATCTCTCTTTTAATAGTAAAAAGCAATTTTCATAATCTCAGAATTTTTATAGCAATAATAATCATATCATTCTGCTTGGCTTAATTTTCATGCTCCTGGCACACTTGATTACAAATATTTTTTCAATCTTGTAAAAAATTATTATCTATGGCCTCACACAAGTCACATGGGAAGCAAGCAACAGACTCTGGAGAAAAGCACAGAGTGTTAGATTGCCTACCTGAATAGTGGTCTATTAAATACAAGAGAAAGATATGGAAAGGGGAGCAAGCATGGAGATGCCATACATAGAAGTAGTAGATGAGGTCACTCCAAGTGCCTGAATTGTAGAGGGAATGGATAAAGCTGGATAACAGAGGGATATTTCATTCTTAGCCTCCAAAACAAAATAAGAAACTGGGTCATCAAAGCATCCTGAATGAATGAATGAATGAATGAATGAATATATTTAAGAAAAGTTTTGAAAAGAACAGAGGAGTGGAAAGATCAGCTTCATTTTTTTTTTTTATCTCTGCCATACCATCTCTTTATTTTTCTACTCTTTTTTTTAATATAATTTTTTATTTTTTATAAACATATATTTTTATCCCCAGGGGTACAGGTCTGTGAATCACCAGGTTTACACACTTCACAACACTCACCAAAACACATATCCTCCCCAATGTCCATAATACCACCCCTTTCTCCCAAACCCCCTCCCCCAGCAACCCTCAGTTTGTTTTGTGAGATTAAGAGTCACTTATGGTTTGTCTCCCTCCCAATCCCATCTTCTTTCATTTATTCTTCTCGTACCCACTTAAGCCCCCATGTTGCATCACCACTTCCTCATATCAGGGAGATCATATGATAGTTGTCTTTCTCCGCTTGACTTATTTCTCAAAGCATAATACACTCTAGTTCCATCCATGTTGTCGCAAATGGCAAGATTTCATTTCTTTTGATGGCTGCATAGTATTCCATTGTGTATATATACCACTTCTTCTTGATCCATTCATCTGTTGATGGACATCTAGGTTCTTTCCATAGTTTGGCTATTGTGGACATTGCTGCTATAAACATTCGAGTACACGTGCCCCTTTGGATCACTACATTTGTATCTTTAGGGTAAATACCCAATAGTGCAATTGCTGGGTCATAGGGCAGTTCTATTTTCAACATTTTGAGGAATCTCCATGCTGTTTTCCAGAGAGGTTGCACCAGCTTGCATTCCCACCAACAGTGTAGGAGGGTTCCCCTTTCTCCGCATCCTCGCCAGCATCTGTCATTTCCTGACTTGTTGATTTTAGCCATTCTGACTGGTGTGAGGTGATATCGCATTGTGGTTTTGATTTGTATTTCCCTGATGCCGAGTGATATGGAGCACTTTTTCATGTGTCTGTTGGCCATCTGGATGTCTTCTTTGCAGAAATGTCTGTTCATGTCCTCTGCCCATTTCTTGATTGGATTATTTGTTCTTTGGGTGTTGAGTTTGCTAAGTTCTTTATAGATTCTGGACACTAGTCCTTTATCGGATATGTCGTTTGCAAATATCTTCTCCCATTCTGTCAGTTGTCTTTTGATTTTGTTAACTGTTTCCTTTGCTGTGCAAAAGCTTTGATCTTGATGAAATCCCAATAGTTCATTTTTGCCCTTGCTTCCCTTGCCTTTTGCGTTGTTCCTAGGAAGATGTTGCTGCGGCTGAGGTCGAAGAGGTTGCTGCCTGTGTTCTCCTCAAGGATTTTGATGGATTCCTTTCGCACATTGAGGTCCTTCATCCATTTTGAGTCTATTTTTGTGTGTGGTGTAAGGAAATGGTCCAATTTCATTTTTCTGCATATGGCTGTCCAATTTTCCCAGCACCATTTATTGAAGAGGCTGTCTTTTTTCCATTGGACATTCTTTCCTGCTTTGTCGAAGATTAGTTGACCATAGAGTTGAGAGTCTATTTCTGGGCTCTCTATTCTGTTCCATTGATCTATGTGTCTGTTTTTGTGCCAGTACCATGCTGTCTTGATGATGACAGCTTTGTAATAGAGCTTGAAGTCCGGAATTGTGATGCCACCAACGTTGGCTTTCTTTTTCAATATCCCTTTGGCTATTCGAGGTCTTTTCTGGTTCCATATAAATTTTAGAATTATTTGTTCCATTTCTTTGAAAAAGATGGATGGTACTTTGATAGGAATTGCATTAAATGTGTAGATTGCTTTAGGTAGCATAGACATTTTCACAATATTTATTCTTCCAATCCAGGAGCATGGAACATTTTTCCATTTCTTTGTGTCTTCCTCAATTTCTTTCATGAGTACTTTATAGTTTTCTGAGTATAGATTCTGTGTCTCTTTGGTTAGGTTTATTCCTAGGTATCTTATGGTTTTGGGTGCAATTGTAAATGGGACTGACTCCTTAATTTCCCTTTCTTCTGTCTTGCTGTTGGTGTAGAGAAATGCAACTGATTTCTGTGCATTGATTTTATATCCTGACACTTTACTGAATTCCTGTATAAGTTCTAGCAGTTTTGGAGTGGAGTCTTGTGGGTTTTCCACATATAGTATCATATCATCTGCGAAGAGTGATAATTTGACTTCTTCTTTGCCGATTTGGATGCCTTTAATTTCCTTTTGTTGTCTGATTGCTGAGGGTAGGACCTTTAGTACTATGTTGAATAGCAGTGGTGATAATGGACATCCCTGCCGTGTTCCTGACCTTAGCAGAAAAGCTTTCAGTTTTTCTCCATTGAGAATGATATTTGCGGTGGGTTTTTCATAGATGGCTTTGATGATATTGAGGTATGTGCCCTCTATCCCTACACTTTGAAGAGTTTTGATCAGGAAGGGATGCTGTACTTTGTCAAATACTTTTTCAGCATCTATTGAGAGTATCATATGGTTCTTGTTCTTACTTTTATTGATGTGTTGTATCACATTGACTGATTTGCGGATGTTGAACCAACCTTGCAGCCCTGGAATAAATCCCACTTGGTCGTGGTGAATAGTCCTTTTAATGTACTGTTGAATCCTATTGGCTAGTATTTTGTTGAGTATTTTCGCATCTGTGTTCATCAAGGATATCGGTCTATAGCTCTCTTTTTTGGTGGGATCCTTGTCTGGTTTTGGGATCAAGGTGATGCTGGCCTCATAAAATGAGTTTGGAAGTTTTCCTTCCATTTCTATTTTTTGGAACAGTTTCAGGAGAATAGGAATTAGTTCTTCTTTAAATGTTTGGTAGAATTCCCCCGGGAAGCCGTCTGGCCCTGGGCTTTTGTTTGTTTGGAGATTTTTAATGACTGTTTCAATCTCCTTACTGGTTATGGGTCTGTTCAGGCTTTCTATTTCTTCCTGGTTCAGTTGTGGTAGTTTATATGTTTCTAGGAATGCATCCATTTCTTCCAGATTGTCAAATTTATTGGCGTAGAGTTGCTCATAGTATGTTCTTATAATAGTTTGTATTTCTTTGGTGTTAGTTGTGATCTCTCCTCTTTCATTCATGATTTTATTTATTTGGGTCCTTTCTCTTTTCTTTTTGATAAGTCGGGCCAGGGGTTTATCAATTTTATTAATTCTTTCAAAGAACCAGCTCCTAGTTTCGTTGATTTGTTCTATTGTTTTTTTGGTTTCTATTTCATTGATTTCTGCTCTGATCTTTATGATTTCTCTTCTCCTGCTAGGGTTAGGGTTTCTTTCTTGTTCTTTCTCCAGCTCCTTTAGGTGTAGGGTTAGATTGTGTACCTGAGACCTTTCTTGTTTCTTGAGAAAGGCTTGTACCGCTATATATTTTCCTCTCAGGACTGCCTTTGTTGTGTCCCACAGATTTTGAACCGTTGTATTTTCATTATCATTTGTTTCCATGATTTTTTTCAATTCTTCTTTAATTTCCCGGTTGACCCATTCATTCTTTAGAAGGATGCTGTTTAGTCTCCATGTATTTTGGTTCTTTTCAAACTTCCTTTTGTGGTTGAGTTCTAGCTTTAGAGCATTGTGGTCTGAAAATATGCAGGGAATGATCCCAATCTTTTGATACCGGTTGAGTCCTGATTTAGGACCGAGGATGTGATCTATTCTGGAGAATGTTCCATGTGCACTAGAGAAGAATGTGTATTCTGTTGCTTTGGGATGAAATGTTCTGAATATATCTGTGATGTCCATCTGGTCCAGTGTGTCGTTTAAGGCCTTTATTTCCTTGCTGATCTTTTGCTTGGATGATCTGTCCATTTCAGTGAGGGGAGTGTTAAAGTCCCCTACTATTATTGTATTATTGTTGATGTGTTTCTTTGATTTTGTTATTAATTGGTTTATATAGTTGGCTGCTCCCACGTTGGGGGCATAGATATTTAAAATTGTTAAATCTTCTTGTTGGACAGACCCTTTGAGTATGATATAGTGTCCTTCCTCATCTCTTATTATAGTCTTTGGCTTAAAATCTAATTGAAGATCAGCTTCATTTTGCCTGGCTAGATTACTCTTCACACTTTACACCCTTTTAATTTTAGTTGTAATTTCATTTCTTTAGTAAGCTTTTCTTTCTTTCCAAAGTCTGGACCAGTGGCTACTCATTGTACCCTATACTTGCCCTTTATGATAAGCTATTTATGATATAATTGCCCATTTGTTTGTCTAGTCTCATACCAACACTCTTTAAGCTCCATAGAGAAGAGACCATATCTATTTTATCAGCTGTTTTATTCTTGGCCTTTTGCACAATTCCTAGCGACATATAAGGTATCCCAAAGCATTTGCTGAATGAATGAAGTGGGATGGAGTGAAACTCTGCATGTGTGTGTGCACACATGTGCACACACTGGCAGGTGCACAAATGCCTATAAACATGTATGATGGGAGTTAGGGAATTTCCTACAAGATAGTAGAATGAATCAAAATCACCACATTAAAAACTAGAAATCTGTGGAATTTAATAGAATTTAAAAATCATAATAAATATAAAAATATAATGAATTAAAATTACTACTTTAAAAATTATGGTACCAGTAAATTATAGAAATCCGTAAAACTTAACAGATAAGAAGTTATTATATATAAAACATAATATTTTTTAAGTAAAATGTCAACATGCTATGAGAAGGATGAATTACTATACAAATAATATTCAGAATAGTTACAAGTTAGAGGATTAAAATTGTATTGGCCGGAAGATTTATGTTCAAAACAATATTGAATAAAGTATGGATGATGTTTTTGACTTTTACCTGGGGAAGAATTTCTCATAACAAAAGCAGTGAAGTTAATCACAGATAAAATGATCAATATGTTAACAACTACAAAAACTTAAGATCATCTGAATGCCACAAAGCAGCATATGAAAATTAAAAGACAAATGTTTACACTGTAAAAAATTTTAACAAATGGTTACTATCTTAATAAAAGGAGTTCTTAAAAGACGTAAGAAAAACACCTGACATAGAAAAACACCTATGTCAGTAGGAAATTAGATTTTAAAAATAGACAATTCAAAGAATATATTCAATTAGACAAACATATTCCACTTCACTAGTAATTAAATAATTAATAATACAAATTAATGCAACAACATAATATAATATTTAAAGTTAGAGGGTCACTCAGCTCAGCCCATGTTGGAGATGGGATTTAAACCCAGGAGTGCCAGGATGCCTGGGTGGCCCAGAGGGTTAAGGCCTCTGCCTTCAGCTCAGGCCATGATCCCAAGGTCCTGGGATTAAGCCCCACATCAGGCTCTCTGTTTAGCAGGGAGTCTGCTTCCTCCTCTCTCTCTGCCTACTTGTGATCTCTGTCTGTCAAGTAAATAAATCTTTTAAAAAATTTAAAAAATTAAAAAATAAACCCAGGAGTGTCATTAAACCCATACTATTAACCACTATACAGGGATGGATATAATGCAGGGTGAATTATTTAAAATGCTACAAAGTTATGCAACAATAGAAAAAAAGTTAAAGAAATTATTCTATATTTAAATAATATAATTTTATTCAGTCATGATAAAAAAATGACTTTCCAAAATCTTTTAGTGACATGAGAAATATTTATAATATAATATTAAATAAAATTGAATACAAATCAACATAGATACAATGAATCTGATTCTATTACTAAAAATATTACATATAGATGTGTGTATTATACATATTTGTAAGTTCATAAATAACATTTCTGTATACATATTCATTTAACATTTGTTTTTCACAGTAGATTCTGAGTTGATAAGATTAGGTGATTGGCTGGTTTACGACTATACATCTAACAATTACCACTGTGCCTAGACCTAATAAATAATAAGTTTTAACTGAATGAATGAATGGCAAAAACAAAAAAAGAGACTGAAAGAATATCCACCTTAAAATGCTAGCAGTAATTCTTTCTAAACTCTGAAATTGTGTGCTGTTATATTTTTCTTTATTATACTTCTTAATATAAGCTTAAAATTAGTATAAATTTAGTATAAAGTAAAAACTCTAGTGAACACATATAGATTTAACTGGTTTAGGTTTTTAGAGTGAAACAGGTTCTAAAGGGAACCTGTATTTAAACAGAATTACCAACCACCGGTCTTAGAGGGCTTAGGCATCAATCTGCTAGAGGATAGGAGATTGAACTAGATGATCCTCTGAGATTTCTGCTAGATAGATACAGGTTGCCTGGTATGTCAGGCATTAATTTATCATCACTTAGCTGCAAATTTATATCCCATTTATATCCCATTTCCTGCTCTGCAAAAATGGAGATAAGCCCTTTAAATATTTTTTCCTTTGCCATCCTGCACAGTGCTAAAGCTTTGTCCGTTGAGGGCACTGGAGACAGATAATAAGAGAAAGGGGGGTTCTCTCCTTCCTGATTTTGTAGGGCTGGCTGAGCAGGCTCCCACAGTGTGATGATGCTCCTGCAGTGCATGGTGGTCAGTGGCACCTAGCAGCCTACACTTTATTCCAGCACCCACCTTGGGCAGTTTCATGATGGAGTGACTCCAGCAAGATACCTCCCTATGAACAGTTTTGCCTGGTATCCTAGAGAGCAGATTTCCAGCAAGTGCTGAAGCATAGATCTTCACAATTTACTCTGGCATGGCACTCTACTCAATGCCTGTTATTCAGTGAGCTGTGGCTGTGCCCTTCCTGACAGGTCTGGATCAGCCTTGGGTGTGGGGGGGGGCATCTTTCTTGGGCACTTTGTTTCAGCCCTAGATTAATGACTATTCCTTATATCTGCTATCCTATAGTCTTTAGAGTTCCCTTACTTTTGACTAGCCAGTCCTTCAATATGCCAATCTCTTGTTACAGTTCTTTATATATTAAACTTTTTCTGTGTAGTTTCTCCCTCCTGAAAAGACCATGACTGACACACCAGCATTTTGTGAATTTCAATAATCTTATTATAATTTTCATTTCCCTCTCTTCACTAAGAAACAAGTAAAGGATGTTACTAAATATTGCGATGGGAATGTTTATCACAGATCTCAAGAACCATAATTATTCAAATATAGAAAAGGAAATATAAAGAAGTCTCCTCAAAATATATAAAATTCCACATGAGCAGATACATGATATAAGCTGGGCAAATATCTCTTAAGCATGGAAGGAGGAAATATAAGATATTAAAGAAAAATATTCCCTTCTGCAATGGTAAACAGCATGGAAGCAGAGCTATTAGCAAACAAGGTATTAAAGGGAAGACAAAATGATATATGCAAATAAAAAATAAAGTCTGATTCTCTGTGTAGAGGCCACCAAATCAGAATGCCAAGCAAACAAAAGGGAGCTCCTTTTCTGCAGGACAGTGGTGCTTATCTAATTCTGAATATGATTCTCTCAAATAAATATTGTTCACCTGTTATTTAAAGGACAACTAAAAATGAACAGAATGAACCTGAACTTTTATTAAGGAATAAATTTGCCACAGGAGAAATAAATAAAATTGCAAATGCAGATCTGATGTAATTACTGAAATAAATTATACAGAGAAATTTGCATATAAACTAAGGAAATAATTCTAACACTATCCTAATCTGTGGTTACCAATTATGAAACCTGAAAGACATTTACCTTATTTCAGGAGATTTATGTGATAATGTAGAAATTCCACTGGTTTAGGTCTCATATGGCCTGGGTTTAAAATTGGGATTCGAAGAAATGATTACTTACACAGATTTTGACATAAAATATTTATCAATTAAAGGAAAGAATATATGTGAAACAGTTAACATATTGCAATGCATGAAATGTGCACATAATAATATTAAATATCATATTGTTGGCTACTAATAGTAATAGAGCCAAAGATCATATTGACCTTTTATTGGTATCACACATTAGTATTTACTTTTCAAAATGTCTTTGAGGGTTTTTTTTCTATACATAAACTACTATATTAAGAGTGGTGGAAGATATAAAGATTGTTGAATAGGAAGATATAAAGATTGTTCCAACTTTTAAAAAAGTTTTATTTTAATTCCAGCTAGTTAACATATAGTGTTATGTTTCAGACATATAATATAGTGATTCAACAATTCCTTACATCATCTGATGCTCATCACATGTGCACTGCTTAATCCCCATCACCTATTTAATGCATACCTTTACCTCCCTCCCCTCTGGTAACCATCAGTTGTTTCTCTATAATTAAGAGTCTGTTCCTATATTTCTCTCTCTTTTTTTGCCCCTTTTCTCATTTATTTTGTTTCTTAAATTCCACAAGTGAAGTCATATGGTATTTGTCTTTCTCTGACTGACTTATTTCACTTTATATTATACTCCTGATATCTATCCATGTCCTTGCAAATGACAAGATTTCAGTCTTTTTTATGGCTGAATAATATTCCATTGTGTACACACACACACACACACACACACCCCACATCTCCTTTATCCATTCATCAGTCAATGGACACTTGGGCTGTCCCCACATCTTGTTTATTGTAGATAAACATAGAGCTATTGCTGGCTATTGCTGCAATAAACATAGGGGTGCATGTAACACTTCGAGTTAGTGTTTTCTAATTCTTTGGCTAAATATCCAGTAGCACGATCGCTGAATTGTAGAGGGTATTCTATTTTTAACTTTTTGAGAAAACTCCTACTATTTTCCTTAGTGGTTACATCAATTTGCATTCCCAGTAGCAATACAAGAGGGTTCCTTTTCTCCACATCCTGACCAACACCTATTGTTTCTTATGTTGTTGATTTTAGCCATTTTGACAAGTGTGAGGTAGTAGGTATCTCACCACGGTTTTGATTTGCATTTCCCTGACGGTAAGTGATGGTGAACATCTTAATACGTGTCTGTTAGCCATCTTTAGGTCTTCTTTGGAAAAGTGAGGTATCTCACCACGGTTTTGATTTGCATTTCCCTGACGGTAAGTGATGGTGAACATCTTAATACGTGTCTGTTAGCCATCTTTAGGTCTTCTTTGGAAAAGTGTCTGTTCATGTCTTTAGCTCATTTTTTAATTGGATTATTTGTTATGTTGGTGTTGACTTTTGTAAGTTCTTTATGTATTTTGGATACTAACCCCTTATTGGACATGTAATTTGCAAATATCTTCTCCCATTCAGTAGGTTGCCTTTTAATTTTGTGGATCATTTCCTTTACTGTGCAAAAGGTTTTTATTTTGATAGAGTCCCAATAGTTGATTTTTACTTTAGTTTCCCTTGCCTCAGAGGATGTGAATGTTGCTAAGGCTGATGTTAAAGAGGTGTTGCCTGTGTTCTTTTCTAGGATATTTATGATTTAGGTCTTTAATCCATTTTGATTTTGTTTTTATGTATGGTATAATACAGTGGTCCTATTTCTTTCCTTTGCATGTTGCTGTCCAGTTTTTCAACATTATTTGTTGAAGATTAAATGACCATATGGTTCTGGGTTTTCCTTTTTTTCTGGATTTTCTATTCTGTTCCATAGATCTATATGTTTATTTTCATGACAGTACAATACTGTCTTGATCACTACAGTTTTGTAATAGAACTTGAATTCTGGAATTGCAATGCCTCCAAGCTTTGCTTTTCTTTTTCAAGGTTGCTTTGGTTATCTGGGGTCTTTTGTGGTTCCACACAAATTGTAGAATTGTTTGTTCTAGTTTGGGGAAAAATCCTGTTAGTATTTTGATAGGTATTGCATTGAATGTATAGGTTACTTTGAGTAGTATAGACATTTTAATAATATCTGTTCTTCCAGTCCCTTAGCATGGAATGTCTTTCCATTTATTTGTGTTGTCTTCAATTTCTCCCATGATTATTTTATAGTTTTTAGAGTATAGGTCTTTCAACTCTTCAGTTAGAGTATTCCGAGGTATCTTACTATTTTTGGTGCAGTTGTAAATGGGATTGATTCCTTAATTTCTCTTTTTGCTGTTTCATTATTGGTGTATAGAAAAGCAACAGATTTCTATAGATTGATTTTGCATTCTATAACTCTACTGAATTCATTTATTAGTTCAAGCAGTTTTTTGATGGACTCTTTTAACTTTACTATGTATAGTATCATGTTATCTGCAAATAGTAAAAGTTTTACTTCTTCCCTATTGATTTGGATGCCCTTTCTTTCATTTTTTTATTAATTATTTTTATTAACATATACTGTAATATTTGCCCCAGGGGTGTAAGTCTGTGAATTGTCAGGCTTACACATGTAACAACACTTAACATATCACATAACTTCCCCAATGTCCATAACCCAATCACCCTCTCCACAGCCCCCTCCCCCTGGCAACCCTCAATTTGTTTTCTGAGATTTTCTTATGGTTTTTCTCCCTCCCAATCCCATCTTGTTTCATTTTTTCCTTCCCTACCCCCCAACCCCCCGCCCAACCTTGCCTCTCAAATTCCTCATATTAGGGAGATCGTATGATAATTGTCTTTCTCTAATTGACTTATTTTGCTCAGCATAATACCCTCTAGTTCCATCCACATCATTGCATATGGCAAGATTTCATTTCTTTTGATGGCTACATATTATTCTATTGTATATATATATATATACCACTTCTTCTTTATCCATTCATCTGTTGATGGATATCTAAGTTCTTTCCGTAGTTTGGCTCATGACCTCTGCCCATTTCTTGATTGGATTATTTGTTCTTTGGGTGTTGAGTTTTATAAGTTGTTTTTTTTTTTTTAAGATTTTATTTATTTATTTGACAGAGATCACAAGTAGGCAGAGGGCAGGCAGAGAGAGAGGGGAGCTGAGCAGAGAGCCCGATGCAGGGCTCAATTCCAGGACCCTGGGATCATGACCCGAGCTGAAGGCAGAAACTTTAATCCATTGAGCCACCCAGGCGCTCTGAGTTTGATAAGTTCTTAATAGAGTTTGGATACTAGCCCTTTATCTGATCTGTCATTTACAAATATCTTCTCCCATTATGTCAGTTGTCTTTTGGTTTTGTTAACTGTTTCCTTTGCTGTGCAAAAGCTTTGGATCTTGAAGAAGTCCCAATAGTTCATTTTTGCCCTTGCTTCCCTTGCCTTTGGCGATGTTTCTAGGAAGAATTTGCTGTGGCTGAGGTCAAAGAGGTTGCTGCCTATGTTCTCATCAAGGACTTTGATGGATTCCTGTCTCACATTGAGGTCTTTCATCCATTTTGACTCTATTTTTGTGTGTGGTATAAGGAAATGGTCCAGTTCCATTCTTCGGCATTTGGCTGTCCAATTTTACTAATACCATTTGTTGAAGAGACTGTCTTTTTTCCATTGGACCTTCTTTCCTGCTTTGTGAAAGATTAGTTGACCATAGAGTTGAGGGTCTATTTCTGGGCTCTCTATTCTGTTTCATTGATCTATGTGCCTGTTTTTGTGCCAGGACCATACTCTCTTGATGATAACTTTGTAATAGAGCTTGAATTCCAGAATTGTGATGCCACCCACTTTGGCTTTCTTTTTCAACATTCCTCTGGCTATTTGGGGTCTTTTCTGGTTCCATATAAATTTTAGGATTATTTGTCCCATTTCTTTGAAAAAAATTGAGGGTATTTTGATAAGGATTGCATTAAATGTCTAGATTGCTTTAGGTAGCATAAGCATTTTCACGACATTTGTTCTTCCAATCCATGAACATGGAACACATTTCCATTTCTTTGTGTCTTCCTCAACTTCTTTCATGAGTACTTTATAGTTTTCTGAGTACAGATTCTTTGCCTCTGTCTTGCTGTTGGCATATAAAAATGGAACTGATTTCTGTGCATTGATTTTATACCCTGACACTTTACTGAATTCCTGTATGAATTCTAGCAGTTTTGGAATGGAGTCTTTTGGATTTTCTACATAAAGTGTCATTTCTAGGGGCACCTGGGTGGCTCAGTGGGTTAAGCTGCTGCCTTCGGCTCAGGTCATGATCTCAGAGTCCTCTCTCTCATTCTTGATTTTATTTATTTGGGTCATTTCTCTTTTCTTTTTGATAAGTCTGGCCAGGAATTTATCAATCTTATTAATTCTTTCAAAGAAACAGCTCCTAGTTTCTTTGATCTGTTCTACTGTTTTTTTGGTTTCCATTTAATTGGTTTCTGCTCTGATCTTTATGATTTCTCTTCTGCTGGGTTTGGGCATTCTTTGGTGTTCTTTCCTCAGCTCCTTTAGGTGTAGGACTAGGTTGTGTATTTGAGACCTTTCTTGTTTCTTGAGAAAGGCTTGGATCACTATATACTTTTCTCTCAGGAACATCTTTGCTGTGTCCCAAACGTTTTGGACAGTTCTGTTTTCTTTATCATTTGTTTCCATGATTTTTTTCAATTCTTCTTTAATTTCCTGGTTGACCCACTCATTCTTTAGTAGGATGCTCTTTAGCCTCCATGTTTTTGAGTTCTTTCCAACTTTCCTCTTGTGGTTGAGTTCTAGCTTCAGAACATTGTGGTCTGAAAATATTCAGGGAATGATCCCAATCTTTTGGTACCAGTTGAAACCTGATTTGTGACCCAGGATGGTATCTATTCTGGAGAATGTTCCTTGTTTACTAGAGAAGATTGTGTCTTCTGTTGCTTTGGGATGGAATGTTCTGTATATATCTGTGATGTCCACCTGGTGCAGTGTGTCATTTAAGGCCTTCATTTCCTTGTTGATCTATTGCTTGGATGATCTGTCCATTTCAGTGAGGAGGGTGTTAAAGTTCCCTACTATGATTGGCTTGTTGTCGATGTGTTTCTTTGATTTTGTTATTAATTGGTTTATAGAGTTGGCTGCTCCCAGGTTCAGGGCATAGATATTTAAAATTGTTAGATCTTCTTATTAGATCTTCTTGTTAGACCTTTGAGTATGATATAATGTCCTTCCTCATCTCTTATTATAGTCTTTGGCTTAAAATCTAATTTATCTGATATAAGGATTGTCACCCCAGCTTTCTTTTGATATCCATTAACATGGTAAAATTTTTTCCACCCCCTCACTTTAAATATGGAAGTGTCTTCTGGTATCAAATGAGTTTCTTGCAGACAGTTTATCAATGGGTCTTGGTTTTTTATCCATTCTGATACCCTGTGTCTTTTGATTGGGGCATTTAGCCCATTTACATTGAGGGTAACTATTGAAAGATATGAATTTAGTACCATTGTATTCCCCTTAAGGTGACTGTTAATGTATATTGTCTCTGTTCCTTTCTGGTTTGTTACTTTTAGGCTCTCTCTTTGCTTAGAGGGCCTCTTACTTCCTGTAGGTCAGGTTTGGTGTTTGCACATTCTTTTAGTTTTGATTTGTCCTCGAAGCTTTTTATCTCTCCTTCTATTTTCAATGATAGCCTATCTGGTTATAGTATTCTTGACTGCATATTTTTCTCATTTAGTGCTCTGAATATATCATGCCAGTTCTTTCTGGCCTGCAAGGTCTCTGTAGATAAGTCTGGTACCAATCTAATATTTCTAGCATTGTATGTTACAAACTTCTTGCCCCTAGCTGCCTTCAGGATTTTCTCTTTGTCACTAAGATTTCTAAGTTTTACTATTAGATGAAGGGTATTGACCTATTTTTATTGATTTTGAGAGAAGTTCTCTGTGTCTTCTGGATTTTGATGTTTGTTCCCTTTGCCATATTAGGGAAATTCTCCACTATAATCCACTCTAATATACATTCTGCCCCTCTCTCTTCTTCTTCTGGAATCTCAATTATTCTAATATTGTTTAGTCTAATGGTATCACTTATTTCTCAAATTCTTCCCTTATGGTCCAGTAGTTGTTTGTCTCTCTTTTGCTCAGCTTCTTTATTCTCTGTCATTTGGTCTTCTATATCACTAATTCTCTCTTCTGCCTCATTTATCTTAGCAGAAAGGGCCTCCATTTTGATTGCACCTCATTAATAGCTTTTTTTAAAAATTTCAACTTGGTTAGATTTTATTTCTTTTATTTCCCCCAGAAAGGGATTTTATTTCCCCAGAAAGGGTTTCTCTAATATCCTCCTTGCCTTTTTCAAGCCCAGCTAGCACCTTAAGAATTGTCATTGTGAACTCTAGTTCTGACATATTACCAATGTCCATATTGATTAGGTCCCTAGCCATTGGTACTACCTCTTGTTCGTGTGTGTGTGTGTGTGTGTGTGTGTGTGTGGTGTTTTTCTGCCTTGTCATTTTATCCAGATAAGAATATATGAATGAGAGAATAAAACAATAAAAGGTGGCAAAGACCCCTGAAGAATGTATGCTAACCAAATCAGAAAAGACCTAAAGCCAGGGAGAGAAGAAAGAGGGGAAAAAAGAAAAATATATAATTGTATATTAGACTGGTGAATAGAACAGAGACACCCACTTGATTTTGGGTGTATTCTGGTCTCTTAGAATAAACTACCTCCCAATATTTTAAAGAAAGAAAAGCTTCTATATATACAATTATAAGGGTAAGCACAATGAATGGATGGAATATGACTGTAAAGATGAAAATTAAACAAAAATTCTAAAAAAGGAATCGACCAGTTGGTTGGAAAAAGAAAAAAAAAGAGGAGAGAATGTTCTCAGGCTGGAGACTAGAACAAAGGTATGTGGTAGATTTAGGGTATATATTGATCTATTAGAAGAAATTGTATCCCAAAATTTTAAAGAAACACCTATATGTATACAAAAATAAGGTTAAATATGATGAAGGGATAAAATATGACTATAGCAATGAAGATTTGAAAAGATTTTTTTTAGAAAGGTTTAAGATAAACTAGTTAAAAAATGTTAAACGAGGAAAGAGGAAAGGTTAAAAAAATAGAATAAGAAAAAAATAAAATTAAGAAGAATTTAACTTTGCAAGACTAAAGGATCATGGGGGAAAAGCCATGAATTCTGTGTTACTTTCCCCTACCTCTGGAATTTTGCTGTTCTCCTTGATCAGTGAGCTTGGATGTTTTTGCTGATCTTCTGGGGGAGATGCCTGTTGCAGTGAGTTCAAATATCTTTGCCCAAGGCAGAATTGTACCAACCTTGCCAGGGGCCAAGCTAGGTAATCTGCTCACGTTCGCTCTGGGTAGCTTTTGTTGCCTGAATGCTTTCCATAGAGCTCTGGAGGACAGGAATGAAAATGGCGACCTCCCAATCTCTGGCCTGGAGGAGCTGAGAGGGCAGGGGCCCCACTCCTCAGTGCACTTTCAGAGAAAACCAGTCAATCACTCCTGTCTCCCTAGTCTCTGGCTGCACTCTGTGCTCACCTTGCCTGTGACCAAGCATTTCTCTCTCTGGCACATGGCCCTGTTCGGAGTTTCCAAAACCACCAGATTCCTGCCATGCATTCCTGCATCACTCCTCCTGGAGGAGGAAAGAAGGGTTCTCCCCAGATCTGCCACTTGTGAAGTCCCTGTTCAAAGAGTAGTGGCCCAACTGTGCCTCAGATCATGGTTTAAGGTAACCCTGATTTGAAACCTCACTCCTCAGCTCTGTCTCTGTAGCTTCCCCTCTCTGATCCCTGGGAGCTCTGCCACACTCAGATGCTCCTGATCTTTCTGTGATCCCTCAGGACCTGAGACCACACTGTCCCCATGAGAGCTCCACCCTTGCTTAGCCTCTAGAGCAATGTCCCATAGTGGAGCAGACTTCTAAAAGTTCTGATTTTGTGCTCTTTTGCTCCACTGCTTGCCAGGAACCAGCCCTTCCCCCAACGCTCTATCTTCTTGTCACTTTGGATTCACTTCTCCACATGTCCTGCCTTTCAGAAAGTAGTCAATTTTCTGTTCCTAGAATTTCTGCTCTTCTTCTCTTCTATCTCCTGTTGAGTTTGTAGGTGTTCAGAATGGTTTGATAACTACCTAGCTGAAGCGCTGGGACCTGATGTGATTTCAGTCTGCTACTCCTCTGCCATCTTGGTCCCTTCCTACCTCCTTTTATTTCTTTTCATTGTCTGATTGCTATGGCTTATACTTATAGCACTATGTTGAATAAAGTTGGTAACAGTGTACATCCTTGCTTTGTTCCTGATGTTAGGGGGAAAGCTCTCAGTTTTTTCCCATTGATGATGTTTTTAGCTGTGGGTTTTTCATGTATGGTCTTTATTATGTTGAGGTACATTCCCTCTAAACCTACTTTGTTGAGGGTCTTAATCATAAATGGATATTGTACTTTGTCAGATGCTTTGGTGTTTATTGAAATAATCATATGATTCTTATTATTTCCCTTGTAGCTGTGATTTATCATGTTGATTGGTTTCCAAATATTAGACCTTGCTTGCATCCTGTAATAAATTTCTCTTGATCATGGTCATTGATTTTTTTACTATACTGTTAACTTTGATTTGCTAGTATTTTATTCAGGACTTTTGCATCTATGTTCATCAGGGATATTGGACTGTAGTGCTCTTTTTTTTAGTGGAGTCAGGGATATTGGACTATAGTGCTCTTTTTTTAGTGGAGTCTATATCTGGTTTCCCCCCAAATTTTTAATGTATATCCCAGATTGTTTGAATCATACGTGTGTATTTCATTCAACTTGAAGTCAACAAAAACAGAAGTTCTTTTTTTTTTTTTTCTTTCTGTCAACTATGTTTATCTCACTGGTCCTCTGTCTTCTATTTGTATAATTGATTTTGTAACCCCAATACACTGAATAATCTTAACCATATTAATATTGCAGGCATTTGGCCCAGTGGTCCAGGAATTAAGTTCATTTTGGCATTTGCTGCATTAACTCTCCTTCCCAATGTTGTGACAACCATGAATTTAATAAGTGATTGTTTAGAGTGTTCATCCAAATTAGAGATGAATAGCTCCCATTTGATAAGTACCTATTATATGCCAGACACTATACATATATTACCTTACTTAATGTTCACCATGGAGAAATATTGAGGCTCAGAGAGGTCTGACACCACACAGAGAGAAACAGAGACAAACTTTGAATATAGAACTTTGATTTTGAAGCACACACTTTCACTGTTATATTTATGGTTTGTAGTCCGTCCGAAATCACACAAGAAACAATTATGTTTCCTAGGCTTTACCCAAGAGTGTCTGATTCATGAGGTCTGGAGTAGAGCCCAGGAATCTGTATTTGAGAATTACCATATTACTTCATGATATCACTAATGAAGAGGAAAGTCCTATGGCTTACATCAAATCCCTAGTGTATGGTAACAAGAATTTTTCCTGGCTGTTTAGGTCCATTATTAATATACACCTGATGGAGTACATCACATTGTGCTATCATGTAACTTATATTTACTATTTAGTTCATAAGATTTGGGGGATACTTCTTTTATCTTGCATGAAGCAGAGGAGAAACCCATGTGTCAATAAGGAGCTTAGCTGAAATCAAGATAATTTACATAAACATAAATTCATCATTTCATTGGACTATAATTATAGTAACCTCAACAGAAAAGAAAATTATTTTGGTATTCATCTTGTGGTCTCCTAGTTGTTGGATACCTGAAGTAGTATGAATACACAGAAAGAAGAGGAGGCTCTAATAAGGAAAATGAGAGTACATTACAGAAAAATGTCATCCTCTTCCCTGTTCCTTGGCAAGCTGGACTTGGGAGCTAGAGAAGAAAGCAGCAGACTAGTGTCATCAAGGAACTATTCTATGGAGGAAATGGATGGGACATGAGCTGAAACTTTAAGGAATAGGCAGGTCCTAGCATAAAGATAGAGGACATGGTAAGGAAAGTGAAGGAAAAGAATAATGACAGCAGGAATTGACATACTGATTGAAAGAGATTGAAAGGAACTAGGCTGACCAGGCCCTGGAATCCTGGGAGAGGAGATGAAATTGGGCCAGAATATAGAAAACATTAAAAGTGCTATAGAAGAGATTAAATTCAATTTTATATGGCCAGAAGGACTCCTAGGTTTCTGAGTGTGAAATAATATGATAAAGCAGTATAAAATAAGGTGATAATAGTAACAGTCACTACCACTTATTGTGTGCCTAACATATGCCAGGAATTTTATAGAAAATGCATGTATTTACTCTCCATAAATTCCTGAGATTGATATTATCTCAATTTTGCAGATAAGGAAACTGATTTAAGGAGTTTAATTCATCTAAGAGTTCATAGTAAAATGCAGTGAAATCAGCATTTCACCCATATATATCTGACTCTGAAGACTATATCACTCTGTGCTGCCTCAGATGAGATTGGTCTGATGACCTTGTAAGACTTACACTGGGGAGAGTCAAAGATTCCAGTTAAGAGAAGGTAACCTAGGCTTGGATAGTATGATTCCATTTTGTATACACTGAACTTGAGAGGATAAGACCCCTATTTGGGAGGGGGAGTCTATTTAAAATTGAATTATAATATGAGCAAATTATAGAATCAAACTTACCCTTCATATGAATGTCTCAGAACATTCATATTTTTTAAGAAGTATTGGGAATCTTTTGCAATAGCTATAATACTCTATAATTAAATACTTAGAAAACTTCTAGATTCTTAAGAGAAATAGCCTTCATATACATCAGGAAAAGATTAGGGGACCAATATACAAAAAAAAAAAATTGCCATTGATAGTTGAGGAATTTAAATAATCTCAAGGTGCTTAATCTATTGAGTGAATAATTAATGGAATTTTGAACTCTCTTTGAGGTTGTTATAGTTTGATTTTTATATCCAGATGAGTCTTTTGTCTGATGAGAGTAGCATCTCAAGACATCTTGATGTCTTGATAATTTATCCTCTCATATTATATACAGAATATAGGAGATAATGGAAATAAGAAAGTGAGTTTCCTCACATTCATTAAAGATAAAGCAGAATTTTTGGTGGCTGCAAGAAAGTACTTATGGTAGGACTCAGTCTATGTATTTATGTAGTCTTTCAGTATTTCACTGTTCAGGTAAAGATTTTCTCCTTTCAGTCACCAGAATGTTTGGTATTTATTTCATTCTTATTTATGCTTTTGTTTTAAGCACATTTCTCATGACTTCATGAAGCCTTTCCACCCAGAGATTAAGTCAGGTGTGAAGTAATTTAAAAGCAAGAGTGAACTAATTTTATGAAGGTTATCCATACACAAAAAGAAATTTCACAAAGCACATTTTTCTGGCCTAACCTGGGTACTAACCATAGAATTTGGTTCAGCTCTGCAGGTAATGCCAGTTGTTTTTTAAAAAGGTCTGCATACCCTTTTAAAGGATTTGCGTTTTTGGATCAGAATGAAAAGAGACCCACTTCCTTTCTTCCCTTATATGTTCTTCCTCATCCCCACTGTAGGAACCCACAGACACTATTTTCACTAACTCTCTGTGCAACCTGGGTCAAGTGATTTAACCTTTTTAAAGGTCAGTTTCCTCCTCTTTAAAATGAAAGCGTTGAGCTAAAATGCTATCTCTTTAAAGTCTTTTTTACTCTTCAAGTTCCATGATTCCTTCTGACAGAGATTGAATCTTTATATTCTTCTGTTCTCTTTATATATATTTAGCAACTTGAACCTCTAACTATACTAACATCACTTTCCATTGTTCCACCAAGCTATTTCTTGCATTACAACCCACTTGCTAAACTGTTTTGTCTCCCTTCCAATTAATATTATCTCTTCTAAAAGAACTAGCCTACATATCCTTCTGCTATCACTTGTCCAGCTTAGAGAAGGCTGGGGAAGAATAAAGGAATTATTCCTCAGGTCCCTAGATCTTTTAGTTTAGTTTAGTTTTGTTTTAATGTTATGGTAGTCACCATACAGTATATCATTAATTTTTGATGTAGTGTTCCAAGATTCATTGTTTATGTATAACACCCAGTGCTACATGCCCTCCTTAACACCCTTCACTGGGCCAACCCATCCCCCCTCCCCTCTCAAACCCTTTGTTTATTTCACAGTTTCTCGTGGTTCATCTCTCCCTCCGATTCCCCCCCTCATTTTTCCTTCCTTCTCCTAATGTCCTCCATGCTATTCCTTATGTTCCACAAATAAGTGAAACCATATAATAATTGACTTTCTGCTTGACTTATTTTACTCAACATAATCTCCTCCAGTCCAATCCATGTTGATGCAAAATTTGGGTATCCATCCATTCTGATGGCTGTGTAATATTCCATTGTATATATGGACCACATCTTCTTTATTCATTTATCTGTTGAAGGGTATCTTGGCTCTTTCCACCATTTGGCTATTGTGGACATTGTTGTTACAAACATTGGGGTGCATATGGCCCTTCTTTTCACCACACCTAAATCTTACCCATCTGACTCTCAGATTGTCTTATTGAGTCATTGACACAGTAACAATTTGACAATACCCCACCCAATGTCACTGGCCAGTACATTTGAGAAAAGATGAATTAAGATAATTTTATCTGACATCTTAAAGTTGTTCCATTTTTAGACACCTCTAAAGTTATTAACATTATTTGTTCTTGACACAGAAGTTTCCAAGTTGTCTTTTTCAGAATTGGAAAGGACATGGTCCATAGCCAACAAATGTCAAAATAAATAGTTTTATCTTTTCTAAGAATTAGGTTAAATGCTTTTCTTCTTTATAAGCCATTTGAAAACAGCAGTGATTACCATGAGAAAAGTGTTGCTTATTTACGAGGTAATTATAAGGATATGAAATTGACAACAAAATTAGTGCTCTTAGTTGTTTTTTTAAAATCATATTAGACTTTCAGAGCAGACTGGATAAATCTCTTTTCTATTGCTTATAGCAAATTAAAATATTAATACATTTGGAATACAAAAAAATGTGACTGATCATATGCGAATATTATTTTGTGTATAGAAAATCACCTCTAAGAAAATTAGATACAAAGGATACATAATCATGTGGTTGTTGCCCAAACTACACCAGTGGTAGGTAAGAATTTATTTTTTAGAAAGTTATACATCTTAAATAGCTAGGGATTGAGGAAAATAAAATATAAAACCATGAATGATTTTTTTTCTTTTTCAGAATCTAATGTTCATATAAAATTTCACTTATGGGTCCAGTATTTATCATTTGAACCTTGTTTAACAAAACATACCTGCAATTCTTATAATTCCTATATTCCACAAACCTGAGAAGCTCTTATCAAGTGGCAGACAATGCTATAGGCATTGAGAACACAGCTGAAAATATGTGGTGTCTGCCCTCAAAACATTCACTTAAGAATGGAAAACAGCTATGACACAATGTTATGAGTGCTACAACAGGGAGATGTCTTAGATCAGGCTGCTCTAAAGAAAAATATATAAGCTGAGCAGGCTTATAAACAAAAAAATTGTTTTTCTCACAGTGCTGGAGGCTGAGAAGTCCAAGATCAAGACACCAGCAGATTTGGTGTCTGATGAGGGTCCTTATTCTGATTCATAGATGGCAGTCTTTAAAAAAAAAAAAAAAAGATTTTATTTATTTTTTTATTTATTTGAGAGAGAGAGCAAGCAGGGGGAGGGGCAAATGGGAAGGAGAGGGAGAGAATCTCAAAATTTAGTCCATGATGAATCCAGAGCCAGACCAGTGGCTTAATCCCATGACCTGAAATCA
Organism: Mustela nigripes; assembly: GCF_022355385.1. Taxonomy (NCBI): domain Eukaryota; kingdom Metazoa; phylum Chordata; class Mammalia; order Carnivora; family Mustelidae; genus Mustela; species Mustela nigripes. The sequence continues at coordinate 21,641,627 of NC_081562.1, forward strand.
TGATCTGAGATGAAACAGAGTTGGGTGCTCAGTAGACTAATCCACCTATGTGCCCCTGGATGGCAGTCTTTGTATTATATCCTCCCATGGCAGAAAGGGTAAAGGAGTTCTCTGGGGTCTTTATTATAAGGGCACAAATTTCACTCATGAAGACTCCACCCTCATGACTTAAACACCTCCCAAATGCTCTACCTTCAAATACCATCACATTGGGGGAATAAGTTTCAATATATGAATTTTAGGGAGACATAAACATTTAGTTAATCCATAGCAGGGGTATATGAGGTGTAGTGGGAATAAGTATGCTTGTCAGGAATAGGGAAACTTTCTCATATGCTATACGCTATAAGTAAGGCTAAAAGTGTAAGTGTGTCAAAAGATAATATGGAGAAAGGAATTAAGAATAGCATGGGCAATAACACACACACACATGTATGTAAAGAATTTTGTGTAGCTGGGGCATTGAGTTCATATGGAAAATGATGACTGTTGAGGCTAGTCAGGGAGATCAGATCAAGAAAAATGATAGTCATAATGTTAGTCATAATGTTTGTCAGAGTAAATAATGATAGTCATAATGTTTGTCAGGGTAAATAATGCTAGGTGCTATAACAGTTCATAAACCCTGGTGCCTTAATACAACATAAATTTATTTCTTGCACACACACAATAGTTCAGTTGAGTGTAAGTTGAGTACTGTTCCATGCAGTGAGTGTGGAAACCTGGCTGTTCCTCTTCTGGTGCCATCAGCTTCCAGAAGTATCTAGTTAATAATATCAAATGCTGGCTAGAGGTCAACCCCAAAAGACCTGAAAAAGCCCACTGAGTACTGAGTATGGCAACAAGAACATCACTAGTGATATTTTCAGAGGCAGTTTCATTGGAGCATAGAAACAGAAGCCACAATGCAGTTGAGGGATGCCAGTGAACACCAACTAATCTTTAAAAATCTTGGATGTGAAGGAAAAGAGAAAACAAGAATTATAGATCAAGGGGAGACATATATTTTTTTAAAGATTTTATTTATCTGTCAGAGAGAGAGAGGGAGAGTGAGTGAGCACAGGCAGACAGAATGGCAGGCAGAGGTAGAGGGAGAAGCAGGCTCCCTGCCGAGCAAGGAGCCTGATGTGGGACTCGATCCCAGGACTCTGGGATCATGACCTGAGCTGAAGGCAGCTGCTTAGCCAAGGGGGAGACACATTTGAGGAGTTATTTTATTATTTGTTTTTGTCCATTCTTACCGTAATAAGAATTGAACATGATTATATGCTGAGACCTATGTTCTTTTGAACTGGGTTAGAGTAAAAAGTTGCAGATGCTAAGAGAGTGATAATTGAGTAAGTGAAATCCAGAATAGGCAGAAGGCAATGAGATTCAGAGGACAGGTAAAGAGATTAACCTTACACTAGAGTTCTTATTCTTTGTTCATTGACCTTAAAGAAAAGCAGATGAGAAAAAGAAAAGTAACTTTAAGGCTTTGTCATGAATGTCAAGGACACCATTTGAGGTCCAAGTATATATCTATGATAACAAACTTCAAATAATAGAGAAATAACCCATCTATTTTAAAACAATTATGAATGAAGAGGAGAGGAAAAGAGCTACCTGCTTCATTTTAATTATACTAAATTATTCTGTTAGTTTTACCATTTCACTTTCAGGTATTAGATAATTGAGTCCCCTCTAATTTTCTTCTTGTAGAATCTACAACATCCACAAAGTTATTAATCCTAAAATGTTAAGGTAGACTATTAGTATATTCTAATGAGATTAGGACAGTTTACCACTCTAGCTTCATTTTTCCTTTTCTAAAAATGCAGAGATTTACTAATTCTTGTGGAATCATAGGATGTCAGTATAAAAAATAAACTTAAAAGGCTTCACAGATACCCCCTACTGGTGCATGCACACATTGATTCATTCAGTGAACATTTAATGAGTTCCTGCCCCTTCAGATTTATCCCAAGTCAGCCTCTTCCTTATCTCTATTTCAGGCACGCTGGCCCCTTTCAATACCCTAACCTCTTCAACCTCAAGGGCTTTGGGCTTCTCCTTCTATATCTATTCCATATGTCTACAGTACTCTCTCCCTCAACCTGTCCCTTACTCTGGCTGATATCTACCCATCTTACAAGTCTCTATAATTCAAGCCACTTCCCTAGAGAAAACATTCTTTGCCTGACCTCCAAATTTAGTTTATATTCCTCCACTTAAATGCTCTTATTTTCACATATCTTTCTGCTATAGTACATGCAAATTAAGTTGAGTTTAATTATTGTGCAATTTTTTATCTAATGACTCTGTCCTACTAAACACTCTTCATAAGTTCAGGAACCATACCTGTATTGCTCACCTCATGTTCCTAAGTCCCTAGAAGAGTGCCTAGAACATAGTAGCTATTCAATAAAAAGTTGAATGAAGGAAGGAATAATGACACCCACTGTTTGACTATGAAAAATACAGAATCAGAAAGAATGCTTGTTCCTCAGAAACTCATATCCTATTAGGGAAGAAGTCATGTAAACATGTAATTATTAAACATCATAGTGACTAGAAAGGGATACATTGGGTCAGAATGCTGAAGCTGAAATCCTAGCCTTCCTCCTATATGAACTGTTTATCATTAAGCAAAGAAAATAAGGCCCAGTTTCTTCATCTATAAAATGGTAGAAATTATTGTACTAATCTGTGGCAGATAATGCAATTGGCTTTATTCCTTACCAATTCCAGTTCCATTATATCTTACCTTCCTACCACTGAGTCTGAAAACCCCAAAAAACAAACAAACAAAAAACTTCATTTCTAAATTCCTTTGAAGATAAGTTCCACTTGGAACTTGGATCAATTGAGAAAGAGGCAGAAGGGAGCTGAGAAGGCAGTGGCCACATGTGACAAGCATGGTAATAGATATTATTCTTTTGGGACAGTTCCAGTGGAATATCTTAAATCTATGTTTAGGTACTGATCCCCACGGGTGCCACCAATAAGCAGGTCTGTGAGGATGGCCAAGTAGTATGAATAATGGGTATTTCTTCTGCTGGCTTTAACCCTGGGTGCCTTGTTTCTGACTGTGTAATTCCAAGCTTGATTCTCTAGCCCTGCAAAGATTCTATGAGTTATTTAATTCCTACAATAAACTCATTTCTGCTTCAAATAGCTAAATGGGATTTTGTAGTCGACAACAATGAAATCTAGAAGATCTAGTCAAACTAATAGTTTGTTGAAAAGGTTAAATATAAATGGAAGTTTTGTCCCTGGGGTCTGAATGTAAAGACTGTAACAAATCAAACTAAGACAACCAATACTACATTAATATTACTTTCTCTGATTTTTTATCAATAGTCTCCCCTAAATTCTTTGAGGAATGAGTTTCTTGATTGATTACATGCACATAATGGGTATAGGTAAAATTCAACAAGTGCTAAATTAAGTTGTTACCTTAAAAATATAAATATAGATAGAAATAAATCTGTAAGAATACTGTTTAGTTGTGTTATTTTTCTTCATATTCATCCATATTTTATTATTTCTCAGAAATAAACACATATTACTTATATGTCTATTAAAAAACAGGTCTTTTAGCTATTAATCTGTCTGCATTTGAATTGTCCTTTCATTTTTTAAAAAGTCACCTATGTGCTCAACCAATCATTAACAAAACAGGAAAGAATATCTAATGGAAAAAAGACAGTCTCTTCATCAAACGGTGTTGGGAAAACTGGAGAGCAACATGCAGAATAATGAAACTGGACCACTTTTTTACACCATATACAAAAGTAAATTCATAATGGATGAAAGACCTAAATGTGAGATAGGAAACCATTAAAATCCTAGAGGATAACACAGGCAGAAATCTCTTTGACCTCAATCATAGCAACTTCTTATTAGCCAAATAACCAGAGGCAAGGGAAACAAAAGCAAAAATGAACTATTGGTACTTAATCAAAATAAAAAGCTTCTGCACAGTGAAGGAAACCATTAACAAAACTAATAAGGCCACCTATGGAATGGGAGAAGATATTTGCAAATGACAAATCTGATAAAGGGTTAGTATCCAAATATAAAGAACTTAACAAACTCAACACCCAAAAAACAAATGATCCAGTCAAGAAATGGGCAGAAGACATAAATAGACACTTTGCCAAAAGAGACATACAGATGGCTAACAGATACATGATGTGGCAGATGTGGAGAAAGGGGAACCCTCTTACACTTTTGAGAATGCAAACTGGTGTAGCCACTCTGGAGAATATTTTGGAGGTTTCTCAAAACGTTAAAAATAGAAGTACCTTAGAATCCTGCAGTTGCACTGCTAGGTATTTACCCAAAGGATACAAAATTCAAATTCAAAGAAGTACATGCACCCTGATGTTTATAGCAGCATTATCAACAATAGCCAAACTATGGAGAGAGCCCAAATGTCCACTGACTAGTGAATGGATAAAGAAGGTGAGGTATATGTATCCAATGAGTTATTCAACCATCAAAAAGAATAAAATCTTGCCATCTGCAACAACATGGATGGAGCTAGAGTGTATTATGTATGCTAAGTGAAGTAAGTCAGTCAGAAAAAGACAAATACCATATGATCTCACTCATATGTGGAATTTAAGAAAGAAATTTGATGAATGTATGAAAAAGGGGGAAAGAGAAAAAAGGGAAATAAGCCATAAGTGAATCTTTTTTTAAAAAAATATTTTATTTATTTATTTGAGAGAGAGCACGAGAGGGGAAAGGTCAGAGGAGAAACAGACTCCCCACCAAGCAGGGAACCCAATGCAGGACTCGATCCCGGGACTCCAGGATCATGACCTGAGCCAAAGGCAGTTGCGCAACTGACTGAGCTACTCAGGCGCCCAGTCATAAGTGACTCTTAATGACAGAGAACAAACTGAGGGTTGATGGAGGGAGTAGAGTGGGGGGATAGGCTAAATGAATGATGGGTATTGAGGAGGGTACTTGTTGTGATGAGCACTGCATGTTGTATGTAAGTGATGAATCACTGAATTCTATTCTACTCCAGAAATGAATATTGCTCTAAATATTATCTAACAACAACAACAAAAAGTTGTCATATGCCCTAATTTCATGACAACTTTGTGAGGCATTGAGTAATATTGCCATTACACAATATGCAAGCAAAAGGCAGGAGATACTAATAATTAGCTTAGTCAGAATTTGAATGCAGTTCTTCTGATTCTAAGTCATGTGCTTTTTTGCTTTACTCTAGAGGATCAGCAGTTCATTGAGAGCAGCTCTCTAAAATGAAATAAATTTTTATTATCAGGGTCAAATGAAAGATTTGAACTGCAGGCCAGACAGTACCATTGGTTATATTTGCAGTTTGGGGTGAGGTAATAAGTCTTTTATTAGTTCAAGTCTATCTATAAAATGAGGATACCACAAACTTCTGGTCAGGATGGCCCCATGAGGTCACAGTAATAAAGTATGACTAAATATCAAAAAGAAAAGGCCAAGTTCAATAATCAGGTAAACATTTCAGTGAACCATAAATGGAATAGAAATCCATGTAGTACACAGACTTAAGGACTGGGAACTCTTAACTCCGATCTAGTAGCTCAGTTTCTGTATGGCAGAGGACTAATAGGGTTCTGTGCAAAACTGGAGTTGAGATCCAAGCTTATCCTTAAAACTCAGGGTTTGGGGAAAAACAAGGAGTAGGAGGTCCCTGAAAACCAAAATTAAAAAAAAAAATACATAAAACTAAGAAGTGCAGCCAACAAAAACCAACCAAACCTGATTCATTTCAGGTAAGTTAATGTCATGGAACACATTCTAACAGATACATTCAAAAGCTTGAAGAGATTCAAAAAGTTCATTTTTAAAAAGCAAGAAATTATTAACAAGAAAGAGAAAGAAATACAACTATATGAGCTAAAGAGTAAAAAGGAATTAGAGCTGCTAGAAGTGAAAAATAACATTTGGTGAAATGTGTATAACAATATGTACTCTTTTAGCTTATAAAATTACAAGACTATTGTCAGCATTGCACATGATTATGCAAACCTCTTTTTTGTGAATTTACCTTCTCATACCATGGGATAGGGAATGGTGAGAATAGTCTCAGAGATCTCTGTGAGGGAGGTTATGAGCTATGGAGCTGCGAAGGAATCAGGGTAACTTTAAGAAAAGGAAAGACTATCATAAAAGAAAGAATATCGTGACATATTCCACCTTATTCTAGAATTTGCCTAAAGAACCAGTTTTCTGAGACACTATGAGCTATATGTTAAGGAAGAAAGAATCTATGCTTTTTTAAAGTTCCCCATAAAACAGCACACTTCTTGTAGAGAAAAGAGAATGGAAAAAAGTACTACATAAATTAAGACCATCATTATCTTTCCCTTTCAGGGAAAAAAAAATCACCATCTGGGGAGGAAATGTCTGGACATTGAGAATTTATGCTTTTTCTAATGTGCCTTTCTAAGGGGATATACATTTGAAATTGAGCATGCAAACCTGTTGTGTATGGTACATTTTCATGCAAATATGCACATGCATATCGTAATGCTTGTTCTGTTCCACTCAAAAGTGGGTGGAGATATGAATATTATTGAGCAAGTATAATTTTCATACAAGTATTGTGTGGGCAGCTTCCATTCTGGCTAAGCATCTTAGCAAAAATGAAAAGCTCAGATAAGAACAGTGGGATTTTGTAAATGCTAATATTACAATATGAAGGTTTCTAATCACTCTCTAAGCCTATTTGGTCTTGAATTAAAAAGAATAGAACCATCAAGCCAGAGGGCAAATTGTCACAGAGGGAAAATTGATAGGTAGGGAAATAGAATATAGTACTTCATCCTATCTTTTTAAAAATACATATATATTTTAAGGGAGTAAATGGTCTTTTGAAATTTTATATTTTGGAAGTCAGGCCAAGCATGATGTTTGACCTAGGTTATAAATATTCTATATTGTGAAACTGAAATTCTTGTAAAAAAACAACAACAACAACAAACTTTCTGAAGGAATTCAGAATATCTAGCAGCAGCAAAAACCTCCATAGCCCCAAATCATATGAAGACTAAGTATGGCAGTGGTTGGGGTTTACAAAGTATGATCGAGTTCTACCTTCCCCACTACTCACGCTGTTTTAAAGAAGCTGGGAACTGGAAAGGTGACTTTGCTCTCCCTGTAGTCTAGTGGAATCAATGATTCTGAGGTGTAAAATAAAACAGAGGGAATAGAAAGGCACTGGAACTTAGTTGAAGGAAGGACATTTTCTTGACAGTGAATGAGGAATAACCAAGAACCAATAACCAACCTCCCTAAAAACATAATCAGGGCTGGGAAAAAACAAAAAGAGGAAAACAGAACAATTCTGTAACAAGATTCCAGTTCTGAGTTTGGGTAACTTTGGGGTGTGCAATTCCATTTAGAGCTGAGCTATGGACCTACAGCTAAGCCAACAAGAGCTTTTTTGATCAGTGACCCAAAGAACTTTAAAAGCATATCACCCAGGGATCAGTGCAAAAGTAAAGGCTATATTAGGATGCAAAAATGAAGACATTTATAAAGATCTGATTTATGTATTAAATTGTGCCATCCTAAAATGAGTAATGAAACTGCTTATAATTATGCACCTGCTTCTGTTTCTATTCTTGGAATCATCAGATCTTATTACCTCTTGCCTCAATTTTTGCAGTAACCTTCTAACTGGCCTTTAGCTTTCAGTCTGTTCCCCATCTAAAGCATCCTACCACTTAGAACAGTTCAGTGGCTCCCCACTGCCTTTCAAGTGCAAAAGATGGCAGTCATATTTTCTGTGATCTGGAGCCACATTTACATGTCCAGCCTTACCTGCATTACTTTTCTCCATGTACTTTTTAAAAAAATTTAAATTCAATTTAATTAACATATAGTGTATTAATTACCAAGGTAGAATTTGGTGACTCATCAGTTCCATATGACACCCAGTGCTCTTTCCAATCAAGTGCCCTCCTTAATACCCATCTCCCAGTTACCCTCCCACTTCCCCTCCAGCAACCCTCAGTTGTTTCCTATAGTTAAGAGCCTCCACGCCCTTTATGCCACAACCAACATGTCCAATAATCATTCCCCAAACATTCTCCAGAATGGTGTTTCTAAATCACAAGGATGATCCTGTTACTGTATAACACACTACTCTTTTTCCTGTAATCTCAGAGCCAAGTGCATATTTTTATCATTAAAACTGTAATTTTTCTTTTTCATTAACCATTTCCTAACATGTCTACAGTCTTATTAAGGGCAGGAACAATGTCCTATTTACCTTTGTAACCCGAGAACAGCACACAATGCAGAGAACAGAAGAGAGTTCAACAAATGGCAGTGAAGTGCTAACTCCTTGGGAATAGGGCCCAGTGGTATGCCCATTGTGCTTAATGAATATCTATTGAGCAAATAAATAAATAGATACTTATAATCTTTATGTCCTCTTGGTATGCAGTAATAAAGTCTCTCTTGCAGAAAGCACACAGTGTCTATTACAGAACAGTGCTTCTCAAACATCAATGTGCATGCAAATAAGTTGCAGATCTTGGTAGTCTCTTTCAGTAGATCTGAGTTGGGGGATCAGGATTCTACATTTCTAAGGCAGAATCCATTGGGAAATGCCAGTGCTGCTGGTCCTCAGACCGCACTTTGAATAACAAAACTATCAAGGATACCAGGGGAAGGGATTTCACTGTTAGAGGTTCAGGGGAGGGACAAGTAGCAGAAGGAACTCAGCAAAGGGAATACTATTTGGTGGTGCCTCAGTGTTCACCCTGCTGTGAACATATCCAGGCAGACTTTTTGGGAGATTGTGTTAGGGCCTGACGTTTTATCTTTACTCTCTTTATTTCTCTATCAGTATATCTCTGAGAGTCAGGATTTCCCGTCATTCACTCCCCCACTATGATTCAGCCTGTATGATTTTCTCTGTAGAAGAGCTCCCCAGGTTCCATTTTCAAACTAACTTGAAGCCGTTCTTCTATTTGCTTTTCATAAACTTAAGTTCTTCCTGCTTCATTGTCCAAACCCTGGAAATACGATCTTTCCAGTTTTCAGAAGCTCTTCCAGCTGCCTGAATTGTTTTACCTCCATTTTAATCAGAAATAGCTTTTCCTTTTTCAGTATACGAACCAACTTCAGCTCTGCAAATGCTGATTTCTCAGCTGTGGCTGCTGTGATTGATAAGCACAGATCTCATTCTGAAAGACTTGCTGCTCTCCCCGCCCTATCAGTAGAAGAACATGAAGTAGTCAGGATTTTAAACTGTGGGAGAACACCAGAATTCTTACTGTTGACTGATCAAAGCAAATGTCATAAAGGAAAAGCAAATGTGGAGAGAAACTGGAGATTTGGCTGGCAGTTGCAGGAGCTTGTGAATGCATGTAATATCATGAAAACTGCCAATGCTTTGCTAGTGTCAATTTATAATTAGAGATGCCATTTTTAAGGTGAATTTTGACATTTACTGCTACTAGTTGACTTTTTCAGTAATATCTTGCTACATATGATAACATTGTCTCTTTCTTTGAGAAATATAATAAATCCAGAGGCTTCAGATTCAATTCAGGAAACCATGAACATCTTATAAAATCATTTTACACCTTAAATTATAAGCCATTATTGTCAGAAACACACACAAACACAAGCATATATGTGATTATAATTTAGTTTGATTATAGAATTTATAAATGTGAAATTATAAAATTCTGTCATTTGGAAGAAAGTTAAGTAATTACGAAGCTTTCTCCCCACCCCCCACCCAAAAATCCAATGGATCCATCAATACATGCTTTACATAATCACATTCAAACGCATAAAAATAATGTATTTGAAATCTAAGTTATAGGCTTTAGCATTCCCCTTAATCTAGGCAATATAGCCTAGATCCTAAGTTAATACTAAGTAAATGCTAGTTAATACTGAGCAATGCTAAGTTAAATGGTTTACATGCCACTTAAAAATAGGCTTGTTTGATTAATTTTGCACTGATGGGATGAAAATTGGCCCAGTTTTTCTATTGGTATTAAGCAGGCACATGCTTTAACAGAGTTTAGAACTTCCACTGACTTCAAAACAGGCAGAGATTTCTTTCTAGCATCTTGAAGCATTAAAAACCAGTTTCACTATGTGAATGCTGGAAACTTGTATATATACATTTACTTGCTGGAGATTTCAAACCCCGCTATCAGCATAGTGTACCTTTAACATTTGTAAAACCTCTGTAGCCATTAAAAATTGACCCATCCCCTCCCCCATCCCACTCCTTTCTAAAATATTTCTAAAATCTCAGAAGATAATTCTCCGGTGGTGGGGGGGGGGGGGATGTTATCTTTGTTTTAGAAAACAATCAAAAGTTGTAGAATTTCAGAGTTGAAATGAATTCTAAAGCTCAGTTACTTTGGCTCCCGTTTTATAGCTGGGAAGAAAGTGGCGTTCTGGAAGGTGACAGAGTCACATGGAAACGGCATTTCCTGGCAGTCGGGCCGCAAATCTTTCCATTACGGTTGTTTACTGGATATGGGTATTAAATAAATCTAACAGAATTTAATTAGATCTCCAAAAGACATATTTTAGAAATAAAGCATTACCTTTTGCAAGAATAGGTCCAAGTGTAACTGATCGCTCTCTGTGAGAAGGAAAATTCCCTTCCATTAAGCCATACCACAGGTTTTCCCCTAGTGGTTAGCCATTGGATTGAATCTTAACCACCTTTAATTCTTTTATGAGGTGGAAGAGATTTTTTAGATAAGGTAAGCCAAGAGCTTAAATAGAGCAGGATTCTGTCATACATGAAAGGACCGCACCTTGATTCTTAAGTTACTTTACAACCAAAATACCATTACCAGTTTAAAGGAGAAGTAAGCGTATGCTTAAGACATATGAACAATGATAAATGTGAAAGCATGTTTTAAAAGATTTTTATTTATTAATTTGAGAGAGAAAGCATGAGCAGAGGGAAGGGCAGAGGGAGAAGGAGAAGCAGGCACCCACTGAGCAGGGAGCCCAAAACAGGTTGCCATCCCAGAACCCAGGAACTCAGCATAAAGCAGAGGCTTAACTGACTGAGCCACCCACGCACCCCAATGTGAATACATTTTAAAGAAGGTGATAACTCTGGAAATTATGTTATGTAAAGTATAAATGGAGGCTTAGACAAATGTTTAAAAAATGTTCATCACAAATATGATAACGGATTATATTCTTAACATATAAAGAATTCATACAAACTGATCCAAGAGAAACAAGCTAATAGAAAAATTGCCTAAGACATGAACTAGCTTTTATTGTGATCATGAGATATATTTAAACTATTAATGCTAGAAATGCAGATTTTAAAGGGCTTATATTCTTTACCTATAAAAATAACTAAATTTCTCTCACTTTTTTTCATTGATACTTTTTTCTTTTATAATGACATCTATCGGCTATAATGTGGTAAATATACTATAATTTAAAATATATATACTATATATATAATCTTCCTATATATAATCTTTATATACACACACACATATATACGCTTTGAAGTATATATCAAGAACCTAAAATCTATGCAGATCCTTCTACCAAGTGAATCCACCTTAGAGAATGTATATCAAGGATCAGATATAAACCGATATTTCTAGATGAAGAGGTTAATTATAGCATCATTTATAGTAATGAAAAATTGTAATAAATAAAAATGTGCAAACATAAAGGACTAGATAAATTATAAAATATCCATAAGAAGGAATGTTTTATGATGTTTAAGAACTATGTTTTCACATGATATGTAGGGACCAAAAAAATTTTTGGTAACATAATGTTACATAAAAAAAAATAAGAATAGTTTTCATCAAATTTAGAAAAATTTTAGCCATTATTTCTTCAAATATTTATTTTTTCATTTTTGTGTTTTATTTTGGGTAGTTTCAGTTATTGTTTTCAAGTTTACCAATATTTTCTCTACAATGTCTATTTTTCCCTAACCCTATCTAATGTACTTTTCATCTCAGACTTTGAATTCTATCTCTAGAAGTTTGAAGGTGTGTGTGTGTGTGTACACATATATTTTAGATATCTACTTGAGTTTTTAAATATATGGAACAGAGTTCATATAGGATGTTTTAATATTTTATTCTTCTCATCTGCTAGTTCTGACACCTGTCAGTTCTGGGTCAGTTTTGATTGATTAATTTATCTCCTCATAAAGTCATATTTCCTGCTCATTTTCATGCCTGCTAATTTTTTTTTAAATCAGATGCCAGACATTTTGAATTTTTCCTTGTTTAATGCCGCATGTTTTCTGTTCCAGAAATATTCTTAAGCTTTTTCTGGGTGCATCAAATTACTTGGAAACAGTTTGATCCTTTTGGATATTACTTTTTGATAATATTAAGTCAGAACATAGCAGTACTATATCTAAGGCTAATTATTCTGTACAACTAAGCAAGATCCTTCTGTTTACCTAATTTTAACATGACTGATGGAAATAGACTTTACTCTTCTCTCTGTAAGCATTGATTACTCTTACTACTAATTCTTTCAAGTAGTTCTTTCCCAGTATTGGATTGCTTTCACATATGCTTATGCTGGTCATTATTCAGAAGAATACTCAAAGTAGTCCTAGAGATCATTGACATTTTGTCTCTGTGCAGCTCTCTCCTTTATATATTCTGCCTGACAACTGTAGTCATCATTGTCTTCGCACTCATTCAGCTTCATCTCTTCCTACCCTGGAGTCTACCGTTTTGCCTAGATTCCCTTTTCTTGTACCACTGCCTGGAAATCCTCTCAACGCAGTAAACTGGGCAATCATAGGATTTAACCTTGTTTGTGCTGTCTCTCAGAGCTTTCTATCCTTCATGCTTCATGTCTAATGTTTTGCAAACCATCATTTCATATATTCTATCTTTTTTTCTTCTTATTTTAAGCAGGAGGTCAAATCTGGTCTCTTGTCTGGGAGTGAAAGCCCTTTTAATTTTTGATGTCTTTTTTTCCAAAATACTGTTGAAAATTTATTTATCTGTATAAATAAATCTGTATAAGGAGAAGTCTCACTACACAAAGAAAATCTGAGAGTACAAATAATCCCCAAGTCAGTTCAAAACAGGTATATGCCAGCATTTGACAAAATCCAACATACACTCATGATTAAAAAAACAAAACAATACAAAACAACTCTCAACCAAGTAGGTTTAAAGGGAACATAATTCAACATAATAAAGGATAAGGGCCATATGACAAACCCACATCTCATACCATCACCAAAAAACTATTAGTACTGATAAATGAATGCAGTAAAGTTGAAAGATACAAAATTAATGCACAGAAATCAGTTGCCTTTCTATACACTAATAACAAAGTAGCACAAAGAGAAATTAAGAAAGCAATCCCTTTTATAATTCACTAAAAAAAAAAAAAAAAAAGCCTAGGAGGTTTCACCTAGAGTATAGAAAGATCTATACTCTAAAAACTATAAAACTATAAAACACTGATAAAAGAAACTAAAGATGACACAAACAAATGGAAAGAGATCCATGTTCATTGACTGGAAGAATTAATATCATTAAAATGTCACTTTACCCAAAGCAATATATAGATTCTATGCAATCTCTACCAGAATTCCAACATTTTTCATAAAAATAGAACAAATAAAATTAAAATTTGTATGGGAATCACAAAAGACCCCAAATAGCCAAAGAAATCATGAGAAAGAACAAAGCTGGAAGTATCACAATTCCAGATTTCAAAATAGACTATAAGACTGTAGTAATCAAAACAGTATGGTACTGTCACAAAATTAGACACGTAGATCAATAGAACAGAATAGAGAGCCTATAAATAAATCCATGCTTATGTGGTCAATTAATCTGTGATAAAGAAGGTAGAATATACTTGGGAAAAAGAAAATCTTTTCAAATGGGTACTAGGAAAACTGGACAACTACATGCAAAAGAATGAAACTGGACCACTTCCTTACACCATACACAAAAATATATTCAAAATGCATTAAATATCTATATGTGAGATCTGAAACACAGGCAGTAACGTATATATATAGACTGTAGTAACATTTATCTAAATACATCTCCTTAAGGCAAGGGAAATAAAAGTAAGAATAAACCACTGAAACTACACCAAAATAAAAGGCTTTTGTACAGCAAAGGAAACCATCAACAAAGCAAAAAGACAACCTACAGAATGGGAGAAGATATTTGCAAACGACATATCCAAAAAAGGGTTAGTATCCAAACTATATAAAGAACTTAGACAACTCAATACCAAAAAAAAAAAAAACCCACAAATAATATGATTAAAAATGAGCAGAGTACCTGAATAGACATTTTCCCAAAAGAGATGTATAGATGGTCAATGGACACATGAAAAGGTGTTGTGTCACTTATCATCAGGAAAATTCAAATCAAAATCACAATGAGATATCACCTGACACCAGCCAGAATGGCTAAAATAAAAAAATACAAGAAATAACAAGTGTTGGTGAATATATGGGGAAAAAGGAACCCTCATGCACTATTGATGGGAATGTAATTTGGCACAGCCACTGTGGAAAACAATATAGACATTCCTCAAAAAATTAAAAATGGAAATACCATATAATCCAGTAATCTACTATTGGGTATTATTCAATGGAAATGAAAACACTAATTTGAAAAGATACGTGAACCTTTATGTTTATTGCAAATTATTCAATAGCCAATATATGGAAGTAACCTTCATGTTCACTGATAGATGAGTGGATAAAGAAGATGTGGTATGTATATGTATCCAATGAAATATTGTTCAGCCATAAAAAAGAATGAGATGTTGCTTTCTGCAACAGCATGGATAGACCTATAATGTATTATGCTAAATGAAATAAATCAGAGAAATACAAATACTGAATGATTTTGCTTATGTATGAAATCATAAACAACAAAAACGAATCAACAACAGACCCATAAATGCAGAGAACAAACTAATGGTTGCCAGAGGGGCATAATTTAGGACATGGGTAAAAATGGGTGGAGGGGAGTGCAAGATATAGGCTTCCAGTTATGGAATAATTAAGTCATGGGAATAAAAGTTGCAGCACCGTGAATATAGTCAGTAGAATTGTAGTAGTATTATATGGCGACAGATGGTAGCTACACTTGTGGTGAGCAGAGCAGAAGGTATAAACGTGTCCAGTTACTAAGTTTTACACTTGAAACTAATGTAACTTTGTGTGTCAACTATATGTCAATAAAATAATAAAAATGTATGCAAAAAACTACCAAATGTATGCAAAAAAACTAGCACATGTTCATATATTCACATTAAGAAAAGAAAATAATATCAGAATATTGCAACAGTACTGATCCCATGGATTGTGTGTGATTTATATTCATTTTCATACATTTTTAATTGTCTTCAAGTACTACAACATGTAAATTTTACTAAAAATGAATGTTACATATAAGTATATGTAACTTTTGAACTTGTATTTTGGGAAAAAAACAACACACTAAAACCAATGAGTGGCATATATGCGCATGCGTGCGTGTGTGTGTGTGTGTGTGTGTGTGTGTGTGTATGCCATATCTGATTTTATGAGTGGAATGGGGTCTACTTACCAGCAAATGACATACACATTGATGTAGATAGTGGGTTCTGCTCCTAGAAACCTTTCACCAAAAATTTAACATCCAGCATTCAGTGAGGCTGGGAAAGGATATGTTACTGCTTGATTTGGGGATCAGATAATATCTAAGCTCTTTCAGTGAGGCTAGGAAAGGATATGACATAGCTTGATTTGGGGATCAGATAGTATCTAAGTTCTTTCAAACGGAATTTTTGTGCTTGCTCTTGTTTTTGAGAATATCTAAATGTTGGTTAAATTTCAAGGACAGGCTGATTGCCTTGGAAAGAGGCAACCTTATACAGCCTCTTCATAGTTAAGAATGAATGTTCCTATAGAAATGTTAAATAAAATGATTTCTGGGAGTGCAATGAAATTTGACTTTTGCATTTGTTCATAACTGGCTAAATGAGCAATTTTAACTAATTATGAAGAGATAAAAGATAGTGAAAAGGCTAAAAATCAAATAAATACAGTCTAACATAGACTGTATTTGAAAGAGACTTATTAAACTAAGTAGATATGTAAGTATACTCTTAAGAATCCAGAACATTGTACTTTATGGGGGGAAAAAAAGCAAAAACAGAGGGACATAGTGTTGGAAAGGACCATAGATGTCTTCCAGTCCGTTGTTTTCCAAGTATGTCTGGAAACCACCTGGGTCTGAATCCTGACTCTGTCACTTACAAGCTGCATGACTTGGAAGAAGTTATTAACTCTTCTGTACCACAACTTCCCCGCTGTGAAATCAGAATTAAAATAAGTGTTGTGAACATTATATCAATTAACTTAAATATAGAGCTTAGGATACCTAGCACACAGAAACCTTAAACAAATATTAGCTGTTATTCTAGGTGTAGATGGATGAACTTTTTTATTTTTTGAAGATTTCATTTATTTATTTGACAGAAAGTGACACAGTGAGAGAACACAGCAAGGAGAGTGACAGAGGGAGAAGCCGGCTTCCCGCTGAGCCGGGAAGCCCAATGTTGGGTCAATCCCAGGACCCTGGGATCATGACCTGAGCTGACAGCAGATGCTTAATTACTAAGCCACCCAGGGACCCTGGATAAACTTTAAAAATATTAAAGTCCTCATGCCTGGCGCCTGGTATGACTTTGATCTTTTTCAATTTCTTGAGTTTTTTTTTTTTTTTTTTTTTGTGGCCTAACATGTGATCTATTCTGGAGAATGTTCTATGTGCACTTGAAAAGAATGTGTATGCTCTTGTTTTAGGATAGAATGTTCTGAACATATCTGTTAGATCCATCTGTTTCAATGTATCGTTCAAAGCAGATGTTTCCTTGTTGATTTTCTGTTTGCATGATCTATTCACTAATGTAAATGGGGTGTTAAAGTCCTCTACTATTATTGTATTACTATCAATTACTTCCTTTATGTTTGTTAGTAGGTGCTTTATGCATTAGGATGCTCTCATAATATCTTGGAACACTGGAAAAATAAAATTTTAAAAATGATGCTTCCCTATTGGGTCCATAAATATTTATAATTGTTATATATTCTGATTGGATTGTTCCCATTCTGATTAGATAGTGTTCTTCTTTGTCTCTTTCTAGTCTTTGTTTTAAAATCTACTTTGTCCAATGTAAATATTGCTACCCTGCTTTCTTTTCACTTCAATTTGACTTATGAATACTTTTTCCATCCCTTCAGTTTAAATCTGCATGTGTCTTTAGGTCTGAAATGAGTCTCCTGTAAGCCTGCTTGTGGTCTTTCCTTTCTATGTGAAGAGCCCTTTTGACATTTCTTGTAGGGCTGGTTTAGTGGTCATGAATTAGTTTAACTTGTTTGTCTGGGAAACTCTTTATCTCTCCTATCCTGAATGATAGCCTTGCTGGTTAGAGTATTCTTGGCTGCAGGCTTTTTCCTTTCAGCACTTTGAATATATCATGCCACTTTCTTCTAGCCTGCAAAGTTTTTGCTGAAAAATCAGCTAATAGCCTTATGAGGTTTCCCTTATATGTGTCTTCTTCTCTCTTGTTGCTTTTAAAATTCTCCCATTATCCCTCTTTTTGCCATTTTAATTGCTATGTGTCTTGGTGTGGACTTCCTTGGGTTGATTTTGTTGGAGGCTTTCTGGGTTTCTGTTTCTTTCCCCAGATTCAGGATGTTTTCAGCTATTATTTCTTCAAATAATATTTTCTGCCCCCTTTCCTCTCTATTCTCCTTCTGGGATCACTAAAATGTTAATGTTATTACACTTGATAATGTCACTGAGTTCCCTAAGTCTGTTTTCATTTTTTGTTATTATTTTTTCTCTCTTTTGTTCAGCTTGATTGCTTTCCATTACTCTTTCTTCCAGGTCACTGATTAATTTTTCTGCCTTCTCTAGTCTATTATTTTTTCCATCCAGGATTTTTAAATTTCAGTTACTGGGTTCTTTATCTCTGATTGGTTCTTTTTTATGTTTTCTATCTCTTTGTTAAGGGTCTCACTGAGATCTACCACTATTTTCTCAAGTCCAGTGAGTATCTTTATGACCATTACTTTAAATTCTCCATAAGGATATCATTTCTTTTGTTTAGCTCTATTGCTGTGATTTTTGTCCTGTTATTTCATCTGCAACATATCCCTCTGTCTCCTCATTTTGCCTAAATCTCTGTGTGTTTCTATGTGTTAAGAAAGTCAGCTATGTCTCCTAATCTTGAAAGTAGTAGCCTTATGAAGAAGAAGTTCTATAGTGCCCTGTGGTGCAATTTTCCCTGTTCATCAGAACCTGGTGCTTAAGTGTGATGTCTCCTGTGTGTGTTGCATGCACCCTCTTGTTGTGGCTAAGCCACTTTTGCCTTCAGTCCAGTTGTCTGCAATGACTCTCTTTGTCTGTTGTGGGCAAGGTTTGGTTGCTGTGTTGTTAGTAGACGAATCTGGGGTTTCCTTCCATTTGAGTTGAATCATATCAGCGTTTACCAGAGAATGCAGTAGCATGGAATTTCAGGGCACTTTCCCTGTGTTGCCCTAAGACGCTTTCCTTGGTGGGTGGTGGCTGCAGCCAGACCCTATATCTGTCCCCTACCCACAGCTGAGGCCACGGCCCAAGTTGTGTGTATGATTCTCTTACCCTTTTCTCAGAGCAGGAACCACTTTGGAGTAGTGATGGACCCTGTTGGGGCTACTTGCACACTGCCAAGCTTATCGTACCACTTTAGATGGACTCCTATTAAGGGCATGTTAAATGGGTGTCCATAGGTGAATGTAGGAGTGGGGCACATGGAGCCAGGAGGATCCAGTATGGTCCACTGCAGGAGGGGAAAACTTCTTCCCAGACAGAGATGTAGGGGGTGGGTCTACAGAAGAGTGCTGGGGCAGGGTATGCTGTTAGTAAGCCAGATGTTCATGCTGTACTGGTTCCCACAGTTTTCCTTGTATCTAGACTGGGGATGGGAGAGGAAAATGGTTCCCATCAGCTCTTTTGTTTTTGTAGAAGTCTGTCAAAGATCCCTGACTCTCTAATACCTGCTCTGAGATTAGTAAAAATATCTTCCCATATATTTCAGGCATTTTTGCACAGCAGCTTTCATGCTGCATCTCAGACAGGCTCTTTCTTGAGCTGTATCTTTAAGGGTGGGGACTCAGTTTCCTATCACCCCCACAGCTCTTCCAGAGGTAGACCTTCTTATTTTTAAAGTTCCAGGTGTGAGGTCCTACTGATTGTAAGAACTCGTGAAGTTTGGCCCCTTTGGTTTTCAAAGTCAGATCTTATGGGGACTCATCTTACCATGGAGGGGCCCCCAGGCTTGGGATGCTTACTCTGGGATCTGTTCCTCTCCCCTCTTCGTGCCGGCAGAATCTTTCTCTCTCCTGTAGACTGTCCTGCAGGCCCATTTAGCTCCCTCCCAACTGCATCTCCACCCCTTCTACCCTCTTCAATTTGACCTTTTCTTTATTTTTAGCTGTGGAGAGACTGTTCTGCCAGTTTTCAGGTCATTTTCTGGGTTATTTACACTGCTGTGGGTGTTATCTAGGTATATCCATGGGATAAAGTGACCCTAGGATCTTCCAACTCTGCCATCTTTCCCCCACTTCTGAACATTTTGTGACCATTCAAAAATGCCTGGAGATTTTTTAAAATGTGGGCAGATTATTAATCCAGTACCCTGAGCACTTACAAATTTGAGTAATTATATGCTACCTACCTAGGTTCCCATGAGTATTTTCAATTTGCACACAAAATGGTTCTTCACTTCCAGTTCTAAATTCTGGGAGTATTTACTTTTATATTGATACCTGACTATGACATTAGTCTCTCTGCATACCCAGCAGTTTTTATGCGACTAGGACCATATTACACTTTATACCTTCATTGTAAACACTTTCTAAAAAATACAAACAATGGGACGCCTGGGTGGCTCAGTTGGTTAAGCAGCTGTCTTCGGCTCAGGTCATGATCCCAGCGCCCTGGGATCGAGTCCCACATCGGGCTCCTTGCTCCGCAGGGAGCCTGCTTCTCCCTCTGACCCTGCCTGCCACTCTGTCTGCCTGTGCTCGCTCTCGCTCGCTCTCTCTGACAAATAAATAAAATCTTTAAAATAAATAAATAAATAAATAAATAAATAAAAATAAAAAATACAAACAGATTTAAGAGGCATATCCAGTGGTTTTATTTACAATGATTCCCCTTTCTTTTTCACTTCAAAGATGCCTGCACTTACCCACAGATTCCACATTTGTTTCTTACTTTTTTTTATAACATTTTTAAAAAAGATTTTATTTATTTATTTGCCAAAGAGCGAGAGAGAGAGAGAAAGAGAGAGCAAGCACAGGCAGGCAGAGTGGCAGCAGAGGCAGAGGGAGAAGCAGGCTCCCTGCAGAACCAGGAGCCCGATGTGGGACTCGAT
Source organism: Mustela nigripes (assembly GCF_022355385.1). Classification (NCBI taxonomy): domain Eukaryota; kingdom Metazoa; phylum Chordata; class Mammalia; order Carnivora; family Mustelidae; genus Mustela; species Mustela nigripes. Next base: position 21,662,081 of record NC_081562.1, read on the forward strand.
CCCAGGACGCTGGGATCATGACCTGAGCCAAAGGCAGCCGCTTAACCAACTGAGCCACCCAGGCATCCCTGTTTCTTACTTTTTATATTTATAGTTTTCAATTTGCTAGGTTCCTGGCAATGTTATATGAAATCCGTTTAGCAGGGTGTTATAAATTCTTCACTGGGCTATCTATCTCTAGATTAACACTGGCAAGAATATATTTGCTTAAGAAGCAGTGAGAGCACAAGAAAAGATGGAATTTATGATGATGCAACCTAAAAATACATTCTTTAATTAAAAAAAAATATAACAGGGGTGCTTGGATGACTCGTTTGGTTATGTGTCTGGCTGGTTATGTGTCTGGCTATTGGTTGTGGCTCAGGTCATGATCTCAGGGTTCTGAGATCAAGCCCCATGTTGGGCTATGTGCTCGTGGGAAATCTGCTTGGGATTCTCTTTCTCCCTCTGCCCCTTCCCCCTTTAAAATAAATAGGTAAAAGCTTTTTTAAAGAGTATCAGCTATCATAACCACAACACAATTAGTAGATAATATTCACTGAATGCTTACTATGGGTAAGGCATTCTTCTAGGTGTCTTAAGTGTAAAAACTCATTTCATTCTCACAAAGCCCCATTAGGTAGATCTACTGTTTTTCCTTTTTTAAAGATGAGTGCACTTATTTTGATGAGTGTTGATAAATGTAGAGAATTGTTGAATCATTATATTATACACCTGAAACTAATATAACACTGTATGTTAATTATACTTGAATAAAAAATAAAGATGAAGAAACTGAGGCACACAGATTTTAAGTAAATTGCTGAGAGTTGCATAGGAAGTAAGCAACACAGCTATGATTCAAACCTACATAATCTGGCTATAGAGTTTGTACTTGTATTAGGGTTCTCCAGAAAAAAACTGAGAAAAAGAGAGAAGGGGGGGAGGGGACAGAGAAAGTGTTATAATTAATTGGCCCACAAAATTATGGAGGTGGGCAAGTCCCAAGATCTACAGGGTGAGTTGGCAAGCTAGAGACTCAGGAGAATGAATGTCTTAGTTCTAGTCTAAGTCTGAAAGCCTGAGAGCGAGAAGAGTCAATGGTGCAGTTCCTGTCTAAATGCTGGCAGGCTCAAGAACCAAAGAGAACTAATGTTTCAGCTGCAGTCTAAAGGCAGGAAAAGAGCTAATGTCCCAGTTTGAAAGTGTTCAGGCAGGAATAATTCTCCCTACAGGAAGTGTCAGCTTTTTTTTTTTTTCTTTTCCTATTCAAGCTTTCAGTTGATTAGATGAGGGCTATCCACATTAGAGAGGGCAGTCTGCTTTACTCAGTTAACCAATTTAAATATTAATCTCATCCACAAACAAGCTTACAGAAACATTTTGAAAAATGTTTGACCAAATATCTGGGCAACCTATGGCTCAGCCAAGTTGACACATAAAATTAACCTTCACAATACTCTTAACTACTATTCTGATATTTCATAGTTATGTGGTATCCCAATAATGAAAGCTAATAGATTATATATTATACCATTGCAAAGCATTAGTCGAAAACAAGTGGTTATTTCTTTAATGATAGTTTATCATAAAACATATATCCAAATATTTGGAAGTCAGTTCATCTCCAAACTATCTTAAATAAGATTCCTGACATAAAAATCATGGCCAAAAGCAATAAGAGGTTTGGTGTTGTAGGTTTTCAGATAAAGAATCCATGTTCCCTAGCAACACTATTTAGAGGCACATAAAGAAACTTTCCAATACCATTTATAGCAAGTTTTCCCCCCTACATTACTAGTTTACTCTAAACTCATGACTACTACAGAAAAAAAAAATGAGCCTTAAAATTTTAAGTAATGTTCCTAAGAGGACATTGTGATGTTCAGCCAAAATGAATGTTCATAATATTACTTAGATTTATTTAAAATTCTGTAGAGCCTCACTTATTCTTCTCTCACAGCTACACTGATTATATATATGGTTGTTATAAATGGTTATTAGGATTCAATGTGACTAGCAATGAGAACTTTCTAGATTTTCTTGAAATTAAATGAACTAAATATAAGTCCCGTTATCTATATTCTACCCTATATGTGTGTATAAATATGTAAGTACATATTTGTTTATATATAAGTGACCAGATACATATATGTGTGTTTACATAAATTTGTAAATATGTATATGCACATATATAATACATTAAGATGTACTACTTGATCTCTAATGGCAAGATTCATACTTTGTAGTTTCTACTTTGAAAATCCTGTCCCAAGCAAGACTTTCAGCTAATATCAAATTTCATAAGGCCATAAAGATTAACAGGTTGTTATCATAGGAATAGATGAATATTTCAGTATGCAGAAAACTCTTAATGTCATCCGAATAAAGAAAAGCATAAAATTATCCTAATAGGTGTTTAACGTGCATTTGATAAAATTCCACACTCATAAGATTAAGTAATTGCTTAACAAACTATAAATAGAGATATCTTTAAACGGATACAAATTTGTCTGAAACATACAGCAAATATATGTCACCGCTTCTATTAAAAAATACTAAGTCCTGACCAATGCAGTAAGATAAAAAGTAATAAGAGGCCTAATGTTTGAAAAATAAGACATAAACTGACATTTTATGTGGTCTATAAGGTTATATTCATAGAAAATCCAAAAGAAACTACAAACTGTTAATTTCAGCAAAGTTGCTAGATATAAGATTCTTATACAAAACCAGTGGCATTCTCATGTACCATCACACATATGTGAAATACCCTTCTTTCACAATAGTAAAAAATCTATAAATTACCTAGGCATAAATCTAATAAAAGTTGTGCAAGAGCTTTGTGTGGGGGGGGAACTAGAACACATTTTTTTAATATTAAAGTTGTGAATTAATGAAACAGTAGACCATATTCAAAATGGACTGACTCATGGAGTCAGGAGATGGTATTTATCTCCCAATTTAAACTCTAAAACACTGTAACATTAGAAGAGATTTTTATAGTATTTGACATGCATATTCTAAAATTAGTGAGGAATAACAAAGAACAAAAGTAAGTCAAAATGATTTTGAAAAATATGAGCGAATTTTCCTTACCAGATACTAGATATTATCATGAAACTACAATAATTAGGATGATGTGGAATTAATACAAAAATAGACAAAGTGATGATGACATGGAAAAAGGAACCTAGAAGCATAGATATAAATTTAAGGATAAACACCTGTGTAGCATTTACTAAGCATAAGAAAACAGTATTTTACAATACCTGTTTAATTAAAAAAAAATAAAGCCCCTTATAAACCTCTTCACCAATCCAGTCCATGGAAATGATAAACAACAAATTTATGGATGGAAGTAGGGAAAATAAATTAGAGAGTAAGCGTAGGGAGCTTCAAATGTATCTTCAATATATTATTTCTTAATCATCTGAAGCAAATTCATAAAGCTGTATAGTGAGTTTCTTGATTCTTATTCCCTATACTTTTCTATAGAATTTTAATATTTAAATCTGTTTTTAAGATGTTAATGTAAAAATGAGTTAAACTATCACCTTCAAGTGCAAATATGATTAATCACACCATAGTCATTCAATCATTTGTTTAATGAGTTGCCAGCAGAAGGTAGAGTAGGTTGATAAAGAGTGACAGTTACTTGATGACTGAACTGTTTGAAATACTAATCTAGGAATTCTTCCATAGGAAAAAGTACTGGCCCAGTGATTGAGGGCATGAGTTCTCTAGTCTCAACTCTTCAGTAAGCTGCCTATGTTGACCTGGGGCAAGAATTAGCCTCTTGAGAACTTGCCTTCCATTAGAGTTAAATAGAAAGGTTGGGCTAGATCATCTTTGATGTAGCAGCCCCACTTGCACTTGAGATTGCTGAGGAGCAGTACACAAGAAATAACAACACAGTAAAAATTTAAGAACCACTTTATCAAGAACTCCACATGAATACCCTATAACTTTTGGTGAAGAAGTTCAGGAAATTCTGTATTGGAGTGCAAGACTAAGGCCTTTTGCTCTTCCTGCTTTGCTCACACAATGCCCTCCAAAAATCTGAATTATGGGTCTAAAAGTCTAAATTATGACTCCAGCAAATCCTTGTGTGTTGTCAAAATGTTCCATAAAAATAGAGTCCTTTAAAGTATGGCTCAATTTAAATTATGAAAATAGAAACTAAAGAGAAATAGATTTTAACTTGACAAGGGAAGGTGTTTTACCAGCTATGTAGGCTTTCATTAAAAGAATTCACTTCTTTAGGAAGAAATGAGTTTTCTATTACTGGAGTCTAAATATTGTATGGCAGGGAAACTGCCAGATGATTCAAGTTTTCAATGGAGAATTGGACTAGTGATTTTTTTATGGCTTTTTATTTTATTATTATTATTATTATTATTAACATATAATATATTATTTGTTTCAGGGGTACAAGTCTGTTATTCATCAGTCTTACACAATTCACAGAACTCATCATAGCACATACCCTCCCCAGTGACCATCACAAAGCCATCCCATCCTTCCCACCCTCCTCCCCTCCAGCAACCCTCCATTTGTTTCCTGAGATTAAGAGTCTCTTATGGTTTATCTCCCTCTATAATTTCCTCTTGGACTAGTGATTTTTAAGATCCATTCCTACTTGATTTCAGAAAACTTTTCTTGATTTTTCAAACCTTCAGTACCGCTGTATGTAGAGAGAACCTCCTAAGATAAAGATTTGACTTTTGATTTTAGCTGTAGAGTATAACTTAGTTTCCCAAGAAAAATTTTGACTAACAAGAATTCCTTTTTTGGTTTGTATTTCTAAGAACTCTGAGTCTGAACCTCTATACTGTATTTTTTTCTCTCAAGAAATTTGAGAGTTTTTCTCTGCCCTATGACTGCAAGGAACTACTTCTTTAGATCTAAGATATTCCCACAGGACTTCATCTTATTGGTAGGAGGCTCTGCCATCCTAGGTAAACAGTAATTTGAGACTGTCATTTCATCCAAGGCTTTTGGATTAACAAAAGTGGCCCTTTTTGTTTGAAATATTTGTTTGGTGAACCTAGCCATGGAATGGAAGGGAATTAGAAAGATTCTTAGATGAAATTATTTTCTTTCAACCCACAATAGTAATTCATATGCCTGGCACTTTAATAAAAAACAGTCATATGTATTCTTCACTCAATCCCTGCCTAAAAATCTATATATAGCCCCCATTGACCTCTGAAGACTGTTTTCAAGGTGAACCAGAAAATACTTACTTTAATTGAGCTTTCTTGACACTGATAGTTAAATAACATGAAATGGTAGTGCTGCTATTGTCTTATTGAAAAGCAAATGGATACATTCTTTTGTATTATATATGTGTTCCCAGGAAAAGAATATATAAAACACATTTTAGGTAGTAGTTTTATGTCTTTAATACATAAAGGGAACTTACTTAAATAACACTGTGGCAAATTTCCTGGTAAAGCAAATAATTCTTTTGTTATGCAAATAACCTCACTACATTTGTTCTTAAAAATCTGATTTTTACATATGAAGCCTCTTCACAGTGGAATAAATCTGGATTTTTCTCCCATTGGAAAGAGAATTTCTGCATCAGTAAATGCCATGTCACTCTCTTTAGTGTGTAGAAACAGACACAGATGTTAAATGCTAATGACATTCCTCACAATCATTCTCTGTATCTGACAAAAAACAAAAAACAAAAAACCAAAACAAACAAAAACTGCTTTCATTACACATGTTTCTCAAACCCAAAAGTGGCCTGCCTGATATACCCTTCCCACTCCACTTGAACAGATTCTGCCTTTTTCCATCATTTATTTATTTACTTACTTATTTATGAGAGAGAATATATCTGGGAGGGGACAGAGGGAGAAGGGAGAGAAAATCAGAAGCAGGCTCCATGCTCAGTGTAGAGCCCAGTGTAGGGCTCAATATCACAACCCTGAGATCATGACCTGAGTGGAAATCAAGAGTCAGTGGCTTAACTGACTGAGCCACCCAGGTGTCCCTTTTCCCATCTTTTAAATGCAATCTCCTATTTGGCCTCCTCAAACTAATCATTTGATTCTGGTCTTTCCAATGTTTTGCCATTAGCTTATATCTTTTTCACATACAACAGTAAAAATTTATTCCAGTATTATTGAAGAGTTGTCATTGTTTTTATGAATTTTGGTATTTCCTATTGACTGTAATGGTTATGTTTTCTTTTTGTATTTATTTTTTCCCAAGACCTTATCTTTTTCTCTATCCAATTTAAAACTCCATCAGGGTAAAACCAAGTCTCCAATTCATACAGTGGCTAGCTCATACTATATATTAAATGTATTTGAATAAACCAGTGAATGAGTAAATATATTATGTATATTTAATACATAAATGTATATAATTTTTTAAAAGATTTATTTATTTTAGAGAGAGAATGCATGGGGGAAGGAGCAGAGAGAGAGAGAGTGAGTCTCAAGCATATTCCCTACTGTACAGGGATCCTGTCATGGGGCTTGATCTCATGACCCTGAGGTCATGACTTGAGCCAAAAGCAAGAGTTGGGTGTTCAGATGACTGAGCCACCTATGACTCAACTGGCTAAGCCACCCAGCAACCCTCAAATGCATCTTAATAAATAAATTGGAAAATCTCTTATCACAAAATAAAATTCTCTATAATTCTCATATGGTACCCTAAATGAATTACAATACATAATGTCTGATCAGTATCCTTTTGTTTCTATATTGTGTGGGTGGTGGTTCTAACCATGCAATGGGAAGAGAACTCAATTTTTCAATTATTTTATTGTCTGGTCACCAAGTAACACTTACTTTTTTATTTTTTCCACTCTTCACATCCATATCAAATTCTCAACTAAACTGCATAACTAATCTATACACCTAAACTGTTATATTTGTGCATTAACCCAGATCAAGACCCACTCATAAAGAGAACAAGCAAAAGCAAAGCTATGTCATTTCATCTCCTTCCTACACCTACTAAGTTTTTTTTTTTCCTTCTGAGTTTTAAACACAGTATTTTACTTACTAAAATTCTCTAGAACAGGTGGGCATGAGACTTTGTATTTGTCTCTAGCTTCCTTTTAATAGGAAATTGATTTCTATATATGTAAACAAAACAAAATTGTGCTGCAACCAAATGTAGATGTTTCAAGGAGTTTATTATAATAGGACTTGATATATGTTTTTTCATATGCAAATCTAAATTTCTGTGATATTCTAATTTCAGTAGATGTTCAATAAGTGGAGAAAACAGAAGGCCTCGTGTTATGTGTCATCCATATCACCTTTAGTATTGGAATGATAGTTTACCTGTAATTATTTATAATTTGTGTCCTTTTGAAACAATAATGAGCTGTGTTTATCATATTTAGCAACCACTCATTAGATGATTTATAGGTCTGTATGAAATCATTTGGGCATCTTAAGGGATCCTTTGCTCAGGTCTAATACTTCTGGGATTTTAATACTCCTGATTAGATTTTTAACTTCACTACTTTTAACATAGATTTCTTTCCCTCCCAGTAAATCAACAAAGACATTTTTACTTTCCTAAAGCGTACTAATTGACTGGCTATTACATAGATTTCATCGTCTGTTATGCTGAATCATTCAAAACAGACTTTCAGCATTCAATATGGGTTGTCTCAAAATTGAGTTGATTACAGCCATCTGTATTGACCATAAAGACAAACTCAATAAACAGATTGGAGGAACTGTGATTTGCTCACCAAGGATGGGAACAGCAATGTGTTCAGATCATTCACTGTCCTTCTCTAAGAAAAGCAAGAAATCAATAAAGCAAGATCTCATCACTGAAACTATGTAGCCAGGGGAATGTCGACATTTAATATCCAAAGGATAATATGATGTGCTTTTAAAAAAGGGGGGGGAAGATTTTTAAAAAGTACTCAGTAGGATAACTTGTTTTTATTAGTTAATTAATCTTTTCTTCCTGAATATGAGCATACATATAGATATGTCTTAAATACAATTGTCAGAGTATGATCTTTGGAATTTGGGAAACTGTTTACTCTGAAAGTTAGATAAATTGAAATTAAGTTTATATAGTTAACAACAACAATTATTCAAAAGTAATAGGATAGAAGGTTAGTGCCAAGAAAAATGGAAAAGTAATTAGTTTTCATTTGTATTAGTTTGAAAGGAAAAGAGTAACATAATGTACAGAATGGTTTGCCATGAAAATTATGCCTTTATTTTATAGGTTACTGACATTTTTATGTTTTATGTTAACTCATAAGCTTTCCTTCTCACTCTTCAGAAGCTATAAACATGAAATAGAATAAATGGCCTATGGTCAAAATTGCAAAAATAACTGAAAGTTCAGCTATAGCCTTGTGTTTCCAGATCCACAGAGTCAAAAATTTTCTACCAATAACTTGTTTTGAAAAACAAAAATGTCCATGAAGACAGAAAACAAGCAAGTTTATTTTTACTGCCTGGTTATTAAAAGCCTGGAAAATGGACTTGCAAAGGATATAGAAACCATACTTAGTTTTTAATACTAGTATTTTCTAGCTTTAAAATATACCTTCATGTTAATATAGTGACTCACTATATATAGGTTGTGACTAGACAGACAGGGTTAAGTTAAAATCGTATTCTGTGCTGGCTATTCTAACCTAAGTGAAATTTTTCATCTTATCTGAGCCAGTTTGATCAAATGGAGAAATAAGAGTCCTGACCCCATGGGATTAATGCAAAGATAAAATGAGAGCAGGCACATGGCCCAGTGCCTTATACATAAGAAACATTTGGTAAATGTTAACTATAATTAGTTATGAATTGTTATACAAACATGCTATTAGCTCTTACCCTGACAACTTTAACTAAAATATCTGGAAGGTGCCAGGGAAGTATGGGGTAAAGGGAAAATCACCAAGAAGAGACAAAGTTCTTTCTTGAAAGAGTCCGTAACAATTTTGTGTAAAAGTACACAGACTCTCTCTCTCTCTCTTTCTATCTCTCTCTCTCCTCTTTTCTCTCTCTCTCTCTCTCTCACACACACACACACACCTCTTACCTATTAAAGTAATGTATGATCATAAAAGTGTGGATTAATAATAATAATAATAATAATAATAATGATAAAAGCAGAGTCTCTGAGCCACAGGGAAACTTGCTTAAAAATCTGGAGATTTAGATTGATCATAGAGAGTTATATTTAAACATGATTACCATGTTGCCAGTGGGAAGCGTTCCTTAGAATAATCAGATTTGAGAAGGCTAATAATAGAACACTAGATGTGTAGTTGCTTCTGAGTCACTTGGCTGAGGAAGGGGAAAGCTAAGCCCACCATGAGGCATAATTATTGAATGAAGGTCACTTAAGGAGCACAATGGAAAGACATCACCATTTTCATGATTTCCAGTCTTTTCAATTCTGTGTGTTTTTTTTTCCTTCAAGCAATCAAAATTATAAAATCCGTGATTTCTAGAAGATTTAGGACTCTTGTTTTATTATCACCATGGCTCACACAGTTCCTAGCACATAATCAGTGCTTAGTATAAGTTTAGTTAATTAAATGAATGATAGTTCTGAGTGAGGGAAATAGTGAAGTGAGGAAAATTCGATGTTTATACTATCACAAGAGATCTTGAGACAGTGTTAAATTTTATACTAATGTTGTAGGAGCTTCTTTTTTTTTCTTTTTTGAATTTTTTGTTGTATGAGCTTCTTAAGGATAGAATCCTTCATATATTTGAAACATGGATAGGATTCCATAAATATACTTGTTGTTGTTGGTTACTTTAAAAAATCAAGCACATTAGTAAAATGCTTTCTATTTACTTTTCCTGATATATCAAAATTGTAGCTATTGTCTTCTTTTTCAATCAAATATTACTTTGGAAATACCTATAATTTTCATGGACCTGAAACTTTCTACCCTTTATTTGTATAATGGTTGGGAAAGATTTTATTTTTTCAAGTGTATTCGTTTTCCTGATATCATGAGCACTTTATGTCCCTCATATGAGATCTCTTTTAAACTCTACTAAAAAAGCTAATGAGACAAATTAACATGCAGCTTTAAAATAATCTGTATTTCTGAAATTCCATAATCTAGCCCAAAAAAGACAACTGCCAACCTTAAAGAGAACTAAAGCTTTAAGTAGCATTCTAGTCCCTATAATCTGCCCAGAGAAATGTCATAAATAAGTTAATATTATGATATTTCCATACTAGTTGAATCTTTACTTAGAGGCACATTTGTCAAATAGTCAATCACTCTTTGGACAAATGTTTAGTGTCTGCTTGTCAAAGACACTTTTCAGCTTTAGGGATACAAACTAAATAAGACAAGGTCTCTACTCCTAAAACTTATATTCCAAAATTGTATAGTCAGATAATAAGCAATTAAACAAATGGAAGATGTTAATTTCAGCTGGTAATCACTGTTGTGAAGTCTTATAAAATAGTATGCTTTGTTATAAAGAGATAAGGGGTATTCATCTAAATTGAGTAGTGAGAGAAAATTATCTCTGAGGATATTACTTTTGAGCTAAAATCTGAATGGTGCAAAGGAATCAGCCATGGGGAAATCTGTGTAAAAAGAAAACAACAATGTATAGTTCTTAAACTAAAAATAATGTTAATTTTTGAAGTACAGAAAGATGCCACTTTAATCAGAAGCCCAGCAGACTTTCTTGTGAAATTGTCATTCTGATCTTCAAATCCATGTGTAAATGTAAAAGATGTGGAATAATCCAAAACAACTTTGGAAAAAGTTAAAGTTGCAAAACTCATACTAATTTCAAGACTTATAAAAATCACAATCTCTGATATTGGTATCAGTCTAAAGTTAAATAAATAGATGAGTGGGACAGAATATAGAGTCCATAAATAGATCCACATTTATATGGCCAACTGATTTTAATCAAAAATACAATTTACTGAAGAAAGGAAAGTCTTTTCAATAAATATTCCTGGTACTATTAGATGTCATTTAAAAAAAAGTTAATCCATACCTATTCCATATAAAAATTAAATGAACTATAAACACAAATGTAAAGCCTAAAACTCTAAAATTTCTACAGGAAAACATAAGAGAAAATTTTTGTGAGCTTCGGTCAGGCAAAGATGGGTCTAAAAATGACACCAAGAGTATAGTCTATAAATGAAAAATTTGACAAATCTGGACTTGATCAAAATTAGAATTTCTACCTTCAGAAAGATATTGCTAAGAGAACAGTAAGACAAACCACAGATTGGGAGTGTATATTTCCAAATATTATATATGACAAAGGACTGGATCCAAAATATATAAAGAATTCTCAAGTCCCTTAATGAGGAAAGAAATGGTCCAATTTAAAAAATGAGAAAGACATTTCAACAGATTCTCCCCAGAAGATAAATAGATGTAAGGATGACAAATAGGCTATGAAAAGAAACTAAATGTCATTAGTCGTTAGTCTAATACATACCTATCATAAAGTTTAAAATTAGGGATGCCTGGATGGCTCAGTCAGTTAATCATCTGCCTTTGGCTCAGGTTGTGATCTCAGGGTCCTGGGATTGAGTTCCACATTACGCTTCTGCTTGGTGGGAAACCCTCTGCCTCCTGCTCCCCTGTTCATGCTCACTCTCTCTCCCTCTCTCTCTGACAAATAAATAAACAAATTTTTTTAAAGTTTAAAATTTAAAAGATTGATCATACCAAGTGTTGGTGAGAATGTAGAGCAACCAGAACTCTAATACATTGCTGATGGGAATATGAAATGGTATAACCACTTTGGAAAGAAGTTTGGCAGTTTTATAAAAAGTTAAACATATACTAACCATGTAGCCTTGCCATTTATTCCTAGATATTTACCCAAGAGAAATGAAAGCATATGTCTATACAAAAACCCATAATGAAAGTTCATAGTCGTTTATTTTTAACAGCCCAAATGTTCACCAAAGGTGAATGGATAAACAAATTGCACTACAACCACACACCTGGATACTATTTGGCAATAAAAAGGAATGAACTACTGATAGTGGTACATGTATAGGGGAACAGGGCAGGCCATTCCCAAAATGTGCCACATTGACATACTGATTATTTTGAATTGAAGCTACCCAGGGAGCAGCCATTATAAAAACACTCAGACCATCATCTCTTCCCCTGAAAGCAGGAAATAAATCTCCCATATGAAAGGTACCCTCCTTGTAGCTAGAAATAAAAACACATCCTTCTCACCAGAGATCAAGACTTTCAAATCAAGAAATCTGTAGAAACAGATATTGTTACTTTTTGTTAATCTACTACCTCAACCCAAATTCTTCTTAGAATTCCTTCCTAAATAAAGCTCCTGTCAATTCCTCACAAATTTATTATCTCTTTGTCTAAAATGTATAACAACTACCTACCATGGTCATTTCTTTGGGCTCTCAATTCCATTATTAGGCCTCCATGGGCACATAATTATCTTTGGATTTTTCTCTTGTCAGTCTGTCTCATGTCAATTTAATTCCTAAACCAACTGGAAGAACATTGTATATAAGAAGTAAATTTTTCCTTCCCCACAGATGTAACAACATGAGTGAATCTGAAAATGACTATGCTAAATAAAAGAAGCTAGACAAAAGAGGACACACTGTATTATTTCATTACATAAAATTCTAGAAAGAGTAAACCTATCTATACTGACAGAAAACTGTTCATTTGATGCCTGGGGGATTAGAGGACAAGAATGGGCATGAATGAGAAACTACAAGAGGGCAAAAGAAAATTAGGGACGATAGGTATATCTATTATCTTGATTGTGATTATAGTTTCATACATGCATAAAAATGTTAAAACTTATCAAATGGTACACTTTAAAAGTGTTCAATCTATTATATGCTAATTATATCTTTTCTTATGTTCAATTAGCCAACATATAATACAACATTAGTTTTTTATGTAGTGTTCAATGATTCATTAGTTGCACCCACTATCACCACACCTGCCCTCCTTAATATCCATCACCTGGTTACCCCATTCCTCCCCTCCCTTCTGTAACCTTCAGTTTGTTCCCAGATTCTTTCATGGTTTTTCCTCCCTCAATGATTTCTTCCCATTCAGTTTTCCCTCTCTTCCCCTGTGGTCCTCCTCACTATTCCTTATGTTGCGCATGTGAGTGAAACCATATGGTAATTATCTTTCTCTCACTGACTTATTTCACTTAGCATAATCCCCTCCAGTTCCATCCATGTTGATGCAAATTGTAGGTATTCATCCTTTCTGATGGCTGAGTAATATACCATTGTATATATGGGCCACATCTTCCTTATCCATTCATCTATTGAAGGGCATCTAGGCTCCTTCCACAGTTTTGCTATTGTGGACATTGCTGCTATGAACATTGGGGTGCATGTGCACCTTCTTTTCACTATGTCTATATCTTTGGGGTAAATATCTAGTAGTGCAATTGCTGGATCATAGGGTAGCTTTATCTTGAGGAACCTCCATACTGTTTTCTAGAATGGCTGTGCCAGCTTGTATTCCTACCAACAGTGTAATAGGGTTCCCCTTTCTCCACATCCTCACCAACATTTGTTATTTCCTGCCTTGTTAATTTTTGTCATTATAACTGATGTAAGGTAGTATCTCAATGTTTGTATTTCCCTGATGTCTAGTGATATTAAACATTTTTTCATGCATCTGTTTCCCATTTGTATGTCTTCTTTGGAGAAGTATTTGTTCATGTCTTCTGCCCATTTATTGATTGGATTATTTGGGCTTTTTGGATGTTGAGTTTAAGAAGTTCTTCATACATCTTAAATTTAGCCCTTTATCCATAATGTCATTTGCAAATATCTTCTCCCACTCCATGGGTTGCCTCTTAGTTTTGTTGACTGTTTCTTTTGCTCTGCAAAAACTTTTTTATCTTGATGAAATACCAAAAATTCATTTTTGCTTTTGTTTCCCTTGCCTTTAGAGACATGTCTTGAAAGAAGTTGCTGTGGCTAATATTGAAGAGGTCATTGCCTGTGTTTTTCTCTAGGATTTTGATGGATTCCTTTCTCACATTTAGGTCTTTCACTCATTTTGAGTTTATATTTGCGTATGGTGTAAGAGAATGATCCAGCTTCATTCTTCTGCATGTAGCTGTCCAATTTTCCCAGAACCATTTATTGAAGAAACTTTTTTCTGTTGGACATTCTTTCCTGATTCATCAAAGATTATTTGACCATAGAGTTGAAGGTCCATTTCTGGGCTCTGTATTCTGTTCCATTGATCTGTGTGTCTGTTTTTGTGCCAATATGATGCTGTCTTGATGATCTCAGCTTTGTAATAGAGCTTGAAGGCAGGCATTGTGATAACCCCATCTTTGGTATTCTTTTTCAATAATCCCCTGGAAATTCAGGGTCTTTTCTGGTTCCATACACATTTTATTATTGTTTGTTCCACCTCTGCAAAAAATGTTGATGATATTTTCATAGGGATTGCCCTGAAAGTGTAGATTGCTCTGGGCAGCTTGGACATTTTCACAATGTTTATTCTTCCAATCCATGAGCATGGAATATTTTTCCACCTCTTTATGTATTCATAAGTGTTCTGTATTTCCTAGAGTATGGATCCTTTACCTCTTTGATTAAGTTTATTCCTAACTATCTTACAGTTTTTGGTGCTATAGTAATGGAATTGATTCCTTAATTTTGCTTTCTTCAGTCACATTGTTAGTGTGTAGAAATGCAACTAATTTCTGTGTGTTGATTATGTATTCTGCCACATTGCTGAATTGCTATGTGAGTTCTAGAAATTTGAGGGTGGAGTCTTCTGGGTTTTCCACCTAGAGTATCATGCCTTTTGCAAAGAGAGAGCTTTTGACTTCTTCTTTGCCAATGTGAATGCTTTTTATTGCTTTTTATTGTCTGATCGCTGAGGCTAGGACTTCTAGTACTATGTTGAACAAAAGTGGTAAGAGTCAGCATCCCTGCCATGTTTCTGACCTTAAAGGGAAAGTTCTCAGTTTTTCCCCATTTAGAATGATATTCCCTGTGGGCTTTTCATAGATGGCTTTTATGATATTGAGGTATGTTCCCTCTATCCCTAAATTTTGAAGAGTTTTAATCAGGAAATGATGCTGTATTTTGTCAAATGCTTTTTCTGCATCAATTGAGAAGATCATATGGTTCTTGTCTCTTCTTCTGTTAATGCAATCCATCATGTTGACTGATTTGCAAATGTTGAACCACTCTTGAATCCCAGGAATAAACCTCACCTGGCCATGGTGAATAATCCTTTTAATGTACTATTGGAGTCTGTTGGCTAGGATCTTGTTAAGTATTTTGGCAGATGTGTTTTCATCAGGGATATTCGTCTATAATTTTCCTTTTTTATGGGGTCTTTGTCTGGTTTTGGTTTCAGGGTAATACTGGTCTCATAGATTGAGTTTGGCAGTTTTCCTTCCATTTCTATTTCTATTTCTATATAAATCCATTTCTATTTTTTGGAACATTTCTATTTTTTGGAACAGTTTCAGTAGAATGGGTATGCTTTCTTCTTTTAAATGTTTGGTAGAATTCTCCTAGGAAGAATCTGGCCCTGGACTCTCGTTTTCTTGGGGGTGGTTTTTTATTACATTTTCATTTTCCTTGCTGGCTATTGGTCTCTTCAGATTGTCTATTTCCTTCTGTTTCAGTCTTGGTAGTTTATAAGTGTCCAGGAATGCATCCATTTCTTCCAGATTGTCTAGTTTGTTGGCATATAGCTGCTGATAATAATTTCTAATAAGTGCCTCTATTTTCTTGGTATTGGTCATGATTTCTCCCCTTTCATTCATAATTTTATTAATTTGGGTCCTTTCGCTTTTCTTTTGGATAAGTCTAACCAGAGGTTTACTGATTTTATTAATTCTTTCAAAGAACCAACTTCTAGTTTCGTTGATCTGTTCTACTGTTCTTCTAGTTTCTATTTCATTGATTTCTGTTCTAATCTTTATTATTTCTCTTCTCCTACTTGGCTTAGGCTTTATTTGCTGTTCTTTCTTTAGGTGTAAGGTTAGCTTGTATGTTTGGGATTTTTCTAATTTTTTGAGAGTCCTGAGTGTCTTATGTACTTCTCTCTAAGGACTGCATTTGCAGTATCTCATAGGTTCCAAACTAATGTATTTTTTTTCCATTGGTTTGCACAAATTGTTATTATATGCTAATTATATCTTAAGTGTGTGTGTATATATATATATACACACTTAATATATTACTTATATATACTTAATATATACTTATATATTATATATTATGTAACTGGAGAAGTAGTGAACAGAAGAATGGCCCAGAAGTCAGAAAGGTGGCAGGGGCTGGATCACATAGAACCTTAACGACCATGTGGAGGAATTTGGACTTCATTCCAAGTACCATGGGAAGCCATTAGAAGACTTTAAGTGTGCGTATATGTGTTGGGGTTGGGGATAATTTGATTTGATTTATAATTTAGAAGGGTCATTCCAGGGAACCTAGGTGGCTCAGTCAGTTAAGTGTCTGCCTTCAGTTCAGGTCATGTTCCCAGAGTTGTGCAATTGAACCCCACATCAGACTCCCTGCTGGGGGGGGGGGGGGGGGAGTCTGCTGTCCCTCTCCCTGCTTGTGCTCTCTCACTTCCTCTCAAATAAATAAATAAATCTTTTTTTTTTTTTTTTTAAAGAACAATCATTCCAACTGATACATGAAGAAAGAATTAGAGATGGTCAGCAAAGACACTGGTAAGAAAGGGCTTGCTGTAGTACTGCCAAGAGAAAACAATGGTTTGAATTAAGGTGGCAGGTGTGAAAATGAAGAGGAAGACATAGGAATATATACAATTTTACTAATATTAATAGCTTTTTGGATTTCTAAAATTTCAAGGATATGTAGTTTGGAGTATTCTTCAGAGAGCACTGTTACAGTCTGAGCCTCAGCTTACCTGACAAGTCAGTTCCATTGTCCTGTAGTCCATCTTACTTGTAGCCTGTTTTCTAGTTGTCCTACATTGGGCATTTGTATATTAACACTGGGTTAAAGCACCTAGGCCTTTTTTTCTTTATGGCTACCCAGTCCTCCCTCCCAAAGAGGCTATATAGAATTTGAATCTGATCTGGGGTGGGGGAAGGGTGGCAGTGAAGAGAGAGAAGAAAGATAGGAACTTTAAAAAGAATCTCTTTAACCATGATGCTGGGATCAGAGGGTGCCTTAAGCAGTCTTACAGACTACTTACTACTATACTCAGTAAGTTTTGGGGTTACTCTGGGTTGTTTTCTTTTCTTTTCTTTTTTTTTTTCTTTTCTTTTCTTTATGAAAAGTATCTCTACTTAGGGATTCTTGTTATGAAGGATAGACACCAGGGTAACACAGAACTTATCTATAATTATTCAGGAGGATTCTGACAAGAGAAAAAGAGAAGATCTATTCATATATGAATCAACTAATTCATTTAGCTTTCCCATTCATTCTTGCAATCAGCATTTAGTGGTATATGTTGAAAGCAGAGAAATGAAATAAAAGCAAGAGATTGTGGCTGAGTATTATTTCAGCTACCCCTGATTTATTCAGTAAACACTTTCTTTACTCATCCTAAGTAAAGCTTTTTTTTTTTCCCCAGAGCTAAAAGAACCCACATTTGCATCAAAGAAAGCATAGATTTTCTTCAAAGACAGATGATCTTGAATCACTACAAGGTGTCTAGCTACAACAATAGGTTTTAACAGCTGCAGCAAAAGGTCTACTTAACCCAGCTATTTATATACAGATAGTTCTCTCATAGCACTGAACAAATCCTCTGAAATTATTTGGTGAACAGTTAAATGTTGACGTAATGGTACACTAATGCCAGCTGATAAAGAACCCATCACCATCTACTCCTCCCCCATTCTAGTGATCACAACCTCCTTTAACCATAAGTCTACTTATAAAATAAAAGAAGACAGAGAGAAAGGAACAAGAAGAATCTATTAATAGTGAGCTCTTTGATTTAAAAAATCAAATAATGAAGAATAATGAAGTTCTTGCTTCCATGGCCAGCACTGTTGAAATACAGAATTTGTATTGGAGGATCTTACTGCAAGGGAAAAAAAAAAAATGGAGGGAAACATGAGAAATCTGGCATTTATCCAGAATTTCACCAAAGGTCAGGAACAACCTAGGTCTTATATATGTATTTTTGTGCTTCCTCTTTTTAGTCTTGGCAATCCTATGGCATAGGAGTTATTATCTGCATTTTTTACTAGTGAAACTGAAATTTGGAGGTTACATAAGACTGGAGACTTGCATTCAAAATGATATGGTTCACCCATTACCTCATCAGCTGTTCCTTTCATTCTCTCTGGTTGGTTATTTGACCTCTAAACATCAGAGTCACCAAGGCTTAGTTCTTAACTGTTCTCTCTTTCTCTAAATTGCAATCAGCCTGAAAATTTTATTGCCTTATACATGCTGAGGACTCCAAAGTTTGTATCTCTAATCTGACTCTCTCACTACTTCTGGTATTTAGCTGCCTACCTGGCATTTCTACTTGAATGTCTAATAAGCATCTCAACATTTTACATGTCCAGAACTAGACTCCTAATTCTCACAAGTCCCCAAACCTGTTCCTCCTATAATTTTCCCTATCTCAAGTTAATGACAACTCCATTCTTTTCACTTGCTCATAACATCTTTGGAACTTTTTTTCTTTCAACTTCCACATCTATTACATTAGCAAACCTTGTTATTTCCATCTTCATAATATAACAAAATCTAACCACTTCTCAGAAGCTGTACAATTAATATCCTAGTCCAAGTCAGAGGTTTCTCCTACCTGGATTATGGTAATAGCCTTTTAACTGGTCTCCTGCTTCCACCTTGTCTTTCCTATACTCTGTTCTCAGTAGAATAGCCAGAGTGACTGTTTGAAAACAGATTTTTCCCTCTCTCTACAAAAGTCTCCAAGGATTTTCATCTCATATATCAATGAAAACCCAAGTCCTTATAAAGCAGTATAAGGTTTATATAGGCTGGCCCTACTATCTTGCTGACCTCTCTCTTACTACTCTTTCCTTTGCCCACTTCGCTTTAGTCGCACTGGCCTTTTTTTTTTCTCTTAAACATACCAAAGATATTTATGCCCCAAGACTTTGTACCTGCTATTTCTTCTGTTTAGAATGCTCCTCCATCTGGTAACCATATTTACTCTCACTTCCTACAGTTTTCTACTGAAATACTACTTTATCAAAGATTCTTTCCTTGACCACCATAATGTAGCAGCTTCCTCCCAACACCCCCATCCTTCTATCTTCTTTATTTTCCTCCACTGCATTTATACTAGAATATATATTTGATTTGTTTTCTTTCTTTCTCTTATCACTAAAGAATAAGCTCCATGAGAATGAAAATTTTGTTCTATTCTTACTGAATGCCCAGCACATAATGGTGTCTGGCATGTATTAGGTTAAACCATATGAAATAATAATTTTTCATAGTTCAATTAGGATTAAATACTGGTAATCTCATAGTGTAATTTAAACCTTAGGTTCTCAATAAAGACTTGTTTCATTGATGAATGGATTAAACCTATGATGGCCTAAATCCAAAGCTCATCTGACTAGTACAAAATTCTACTTCTCTGTTATTGAGGTTCCTTTATGACAAAATATTTCCTACTTTTCAGAAGTTCTTTTATTTATTCAAGGTGATGACATTTGATACATTAGTTATAGGCATTTGCAGAGCCAGAAAAAAATAACAGAAGTATTTTTGTGCTTGGTAACTGTTGTGGAATTACCTACCAACAGATATTGTTTGTTCTTTGTCTCCTAAGAAAAGCCAGACTGGATGAGTTAGGTCTGAACTCCAAGCAGTGCCCCCGAATCCATTTGCTTGGGCTAATCTCATGACCCTCATGTAAGCCCATAGCTGGCCATGGCAAAGAGCTCCCCTACTATCAGTTTATGACTCAGATTTTCCTCATGTGGTAACTTTGAAAATTCGCAAGCAAAAAAGGTATTCATTCAAATGAGATAGTTAAATTTTTTTTTAAAAAAATATTTATTTATTTGACAGACAGAGATCACAAGTAGGCAAAGAGGCAGGCAGACAGAGAGAGGGAGAAGCAGGCTCCCTGCTGAGCAGAGAGCCCGATGTGGGGCTCGATCCCAGGACCCTGGGATCATGACCCGAGCCGAAGGCAGAGGCTTTAACCAACTGAGCCACCCAGGCGCCCGGAGATAGTTAACTTTTAATTACATTTTGGCTTGGAATGGATTTGCCTTCAGTTTCAGAAAAATCTGTCATGCAGTATGTGCTAAAGTGAATAATGGTAGCTGCTATAACAGATAAACTCCTGAATCTCAGGAGATCTACACTAGAAATGTTTACTTTTCATTCAGGTTGCAGTATAATGCAGGCTGATTGATATTCTCTTCTCTCATTCTGTATTCAGGGACACAGACACTGCACATTTTGTGGTCCTACCTTCCCCTAGGTCTTTAGCATCCTCTCCATTCATTTGTTAGATGAAAGAAGAGAGCAAGGATCCTCTGGAGGCGAGAGGTATTTCTGGGTCAATGTATTAGTCTGGATTCTCCAGAAAAATAGAACCAATAGGATGAAGGTATATATATATATATATATAGAGAGAGAGAGAGAGAGAGAGAGAGAGAAGAGATGAGAGGATGTACAATAGGAGATATATATATATCCATACATATATGGAAAGAGACTAATTAATTAATTATTAAGAGATTATTATAAGGAATTGGCTCTTGAGATTATGGAAACTAACAAGTTCCCAAGGTCTATAGTGGGCAACTGTATGTTGGTTTTCCAATGTACAGTTGCCCACTGCAGACCTTGGGAACTTGGTCTTGTAGAACCAATGTATGGTTCTCTTCTGAAAGCAGAAGGACTTGAGACCCAGGAAGATCTGTTATTTCAGTTGAGTCCAAAGGCAAGAGAAAAAAACTAACATGCCAGCTCAAGGTAGTCAGGTAGCAGGAGTTCCTTCTTACTTAGTCTTACTTAGTATTTTTGTTCTATTTAGTCCTTCAATTGATTAGATGACCCTCACCACATTAGGGTAAGTAGATTTTATGCAGATTTTATCTCAATAGACTTTTTTCTTATTGTAAAGCTAATCTAGTTCACTTAACTTTTCTTACTGATGAAAACTTTAAGATTACCTCTTAAACTATCAGTTAGCCAATCACCTAGATAGCAAGTCAGTCAATAGACATTGACTGAGGTCCTACACTATTTCAGGAACCTGCTAAAGCCTAGAAATAGAAATACAAATAAGACCATGGTCTCTGTCTTCAAGAAGTTCACAATCTAGTGAAGGAGTCAGATTTGTTTGAAGCACAATCTGCTGCATTTTAAGTGCTATATTTTGGTTAATATAAGGTAATATAAAGCAGGAGAAAGGCTGATAATACATACATATTTTTTAATATTTAGGGCAATTACACTTCCCACAACTGGTAGAGCTTTTTACTTCCTTAATTTCAACAGAGCTTACACTTCCCACATTTGTGTTTAAGTCAAAGAATTTCTATTTCTACATTTCTTTCATTACTTTATGTACTAATTCAACAAATATATGCCAGTTAATTTTTAGGTATCCTGAGATGGTCACATACACAGAAAATTATAGCCCATCACACGAAGTCCATATTTAAGTCTCAAAGACTGCTTAGGGGAGGTGATAACGCTCCTTGGACTTGAAGGGTAAGTAATAATCAAAGAAGGCAATAAAGGGCAGAAGAAGGAGCACAAAAGTGTAAGGGAAAAAAAGTATACTTGGAAAACTTCCTTCTTTTTAAGCCTCCTTCCATATTAGTTAAGATACACAGTAGTTGTGGGAATAGATGCACCTCCAAAATTTTAGTGGTTTAACATAACAGCAAATTTTTTCTTGCTCATGTAAAGTCCAAATAATAGTGCCTAGATACAGGTGTTTATTTAGAGAGTTTGCAGTATTTAACATATAGTTGCCAAGGTCACCCTGGGTGTTGATATCTATTCAATGGATAGGAAGAAGATTGAAGGTTTATCTGGCCCAGGTCTGGATATAATCTGCATCACTTCTGCCCACCTACTCTTGGCCATATCTCAATTGCTTAGTCCCATCTAAATGCATAGGGGTGGGGTAAATGTAAATTCTGGATAGGCATCTACTTCCTAGAAAGATAGCCACACTATTCTGTGGAAGAAAACAGAAATCTTTGGAGGAGAGCTTGATTTCTGTGAGGCGAATGTGATAACCACTACACTACGGAAACTAGAGAGCTTGATTTCTGACATTCTCACTTGACTAGTTTTATCTTTTATGTCACAAAGTGTACAATTACATCAATGGGTTATGATATCTCTCTTCAGTATGCTTGAGAATCAAATGAATTTGTTGAGAATGACCCACAAAGCATGTTTAGGTTATCTCTTGAGTAAAAATATCCATTGTGCAGGCTACTAGATGAGACCTGTTTGAAAGTAGTTTCTAGGGAAAAACTTCACAATGGTCTATTCTACTCCATAAAATTTGTGCAGTATTACAGTGATCCAGAACTCACTTCTTTATCCATCTGAGTTCATATGAGACCCTGTACCAGTAAGTGACAAGCCAGTTGTAAGTCACTTAGTGTCATGAACTAGATCCTGCTTGTCTAGGGTCTAGTTATGGTCTGCAAGCAAGCTTTTGAATAACACTGAGAACTAGGATCTTCTGTATAAGCTGATGACTTCAAAAGTAAAGGGAAAAAACTCATTACTAAGCTGTAAATGCATCTTTGGTTCTATCCCCCATGCTCAATGTATGCATGCAGCATTAGACACACCCCCATTTTATGACCTTATTTTTTTCTCCAATAAACAATATTTTTAAAATTTCTTCAACCTCTTTTTCTGCTGGTAAAATTAGTATTTCCTTGGATTCTTAGTTGCTCATTTGTTCAGTGGCATCAAAATTGCTTTAATAATGCAATTCTTATGTGGTCTGTCAAAGAATCCAGTGATTCTGGTTTGTTTTGCTTTTGTGTTTAATTCTGATCAGAGGAAGGATAAGTAGGAGTGAACTTCCTTCATTGGGTGTTCTTGTGGGACATAAACAGACTCCAATTTCAAATAAGACTTTGTCATTTACCAAGAACCACTTGGCAGTTAGGAATGAATGAGAAAATGTGCTTAGACAGAGCCTGGAGATCATCACACCCCTATTTCTTTTTTTTTTTTTTTAATTTATTTATTTGACAGAGAGAAATCACAAGTAGACAGAGAGGCAGCCAGAGAGAGAGAGAGAGGGAAGCAGGCTCCCCGCTGAGCAGAGAGCCCGATGCGGGACTCGATCCCAGGACCCTGGGATCATGACCTGAGCCGAAGGCAGCGGCTTAATCCACTGAGCCACCCAGGCGCCCCCACACCCCTATTTCTTAACACACCAAAATTACAGGTTCTTTTTTATATATGAATATATCTCAAGACCCTTGTAAAAAATTGTCTGTGGTCATCAAGGATGGAAAGTCTTCATGACGGGTTGGGGAGAAAGGACCTAATAATCTTCATTCCCTTCATCAGTAGGGAAATATGGACATAAGCTAACCAACTTCAAAAAGGAATCATAGTGTTTATCAATAAAACATGAAGGACCTATAAAGAGATTACATAACTGGTAAGAGAAGTAAAGCATTCAAGAACTGTAAAAGGGTCTCAGTATTTGTTGAGACTTCAACTGTATTTTTCTAATTACAGATATGTAGCACAATCTTATCAGGCACTATTTGATGTTTCAAATGTCTGATTCAGTCATCAAAGCTACCTTATGAAGTTGGAATTATTATCCTCATGTTAAAGATGGTGTATCAGTTTGCTACGGCTACCATAATAAAATACTACAGACTGGGTGCCTTAAACAACAGAATTAGTTTTCTCACAGTTCTGGAAGCAGAGCAGAAGTCCAAGATCAAGATGCTGGCAAAGTTGCTTTCTTCTAAGGCCTATGCTTGACATAGAGATGCAGATGGCAACCCTCTTATTGCCTCTACATCTGGTCATCCCTATGTGTATGTGTGCCCCTGGTGTCACTTCATATGTCCCAGTTTCCTCTTCTTATAAAAGCAGCAATCAGATTGGATTAATCTAAATCACATTAGATCCTAATAGCCTCATTTTTATGCAGTCACCTTTACAAAGGTCCTAACTTCAAATATAGTCAATAGGACTTAGATACTGGGAGTTGGGCTTCAGCATATGAATTTGTGGGAAGTAGGGGCACCTGGGTGGCTCAGTCAGTTAAATGTCTGCCTTCAGCTCAGGTCATGATCTTGGGTCTTGAGGTCCTGAAATCAGCTATGTTGGGCTCCCTGCTTAGCAGGGAGTCTGCTTCTCCCTCTGCCTCTCTGTCTCTCTCTCTCTCAAATACATAAATAAATCAATCATCTCTTTTTAAAAATCCTCTGAATTTGAGGGAAAACATAGTTCAGCCGATAACTGATGAGGAAACTGAAGTTCAGATAATTTATTTTCTTACCTATGCATAATGACATATAAATGGCAGAATTAAGGTTCCAGCTCAAGTACATCTGCTCTTCAGGCCTTTTTCCACTCTGCTGCTTACAGTCCAAGATATTATATCCAGTATGTAGATAGGTGATTTAATGCCCCAAACCTCCCAAACCTTAAATATTCACCGTGAGCTTCTCTAAAATTTATCTTCTCTAAACTTTATCTACAGAGTAAGGACCCACTATGATCTAATAGGTCAAGCATGCTACATATTTATGGCATAGAAAGCAGGCCTTATTTTTAAAGATTTTATTTATTTATTTATTTGAGAGAGAGAGAAAGAACAGGGGGAGGAACAGAAGGAGAGGGACAAGTAGACTCCACACTCAGTGTGTTGGTGAATGCAGGGCTTGATCATAGGGTTTAATCTCATGACCCTGAGATCATGACCTGAACTGAAATCAAGAGTTGGTGGCTTAACTGACTGAGCCACCCAGGCACCCTGACAGAGCAAGCATTATTTGTATTCTTGTTTTTGATCCAGGACAGGTTAATCTCTTTAAAGTTTAATTCTCAATAAGCTTGTTCTAGCACTTGAGAAAGCATCATCAAATTCATTTTCATTTTAAAAATGTGATATTGACATAGAATTCAATGTCACCCAAAATGATTTATTTTCTTGTCATGAAAACTAAAATTAAAGATGAATTTAGCAAGTTAGCCATGTCAGCCTATGACAGATTGTATTTGATTTTCCTTATTTTATTTATTTGTTTGTGATAGATTATGTTTTAGATGACACAAGAAATCTTTCCATCTACATACTCTTCTCACAATGTGATATTGACATTTCTCTCATCAAGAGATGGGATTTTTATTTCATATATTTGAATATGGTATGGCTGGTGATGATAGCAGAGGTGGCACTAAGTGACCTCCAAGGCTAGGTCATCAAGATGCAGTGTAGATTCTTTCCAGTTCCTTGGGAGGCTCACTCTTAGAACCCAGCCACCATGCTGTGAGGGCCAAAAAGTTTTGTGGACAAGCCACAGTATTCTAGCTGATAGCCCACGTGGCTTTCCAGTTGGAAGTCAGCATCACCACTAGACATGTGAGTGAAAAAAACTCTGGAATGACTCCACTCTTACCCAGTGCCCTACAGGATTTTAAAGATATTATTTTATATACCCTACATAACTGGAAAAGATTTTAGTATCTGGAAATATGGTGCTAACATCACAAAACCCTAAAATATATGACATTAGCCTTTGAACTAACTACCAAGCAGAAACTGGAAGAGTATTGAAAAACTGTTCATGAAAGTCTGAAGGGCCTCTGGAAAAATGACTGTGAAAGTCTAAAAGGACAGTGTTAGAAGAAATCTGAAACACCTTGACTACGCTGTCAATGGGAATTTAAGGGAAAGTAAAAGAAATGTGATTGTGAGCTGAAGGAAGGGAGACCTTTGTAATAGAGTGGAAGAATATCTGGCAACACTGTTGCCTGCAGTAACATGAAAAATAGTTATTTTAGATGATTATAGATGATTTTACTAAGATTTCCAGATAGAATATTAAAAAGGTCACCTGGTATCTTCTTGCTATCCATGATAAAATGCAGAAGGATAGAAATAAGTGAAAGAATGAACTGTTAGATATAAAGGAGGCAAGACTTTCTGTGTTAAAAAATAAAACTGGTTTTCATTCTCAGTCTCCCCGAATGTCAAATAAATATAAATGTAATAAATGGCTTCTGGGAAGAGTTCAAATCTAGAGCTCAATTAAGGTAGTATAGGAAGGATGAATCCCAGGGTGTGATTATAAAACCCTTTATTAAGTCCTCCAATAGATCAAAGACAGTGCCTCATAGAAATTTTCAGACAAGAGGCCAGGATCTCAAGGGCATGCCTTGAGGCTCCTCCCCACTAAATAGTAGTACTTCTGAGAATCTTAAGGGCATCACAGAGAGTCACACAGTAGCCTCACAGGGAAGAGAAGAGAAAGGCTATTTTCAAGAGATTTATGGATATGGATTTTATCTAATGGCGTGGGTTGTAAATTGATAAATGTAAAGTTCACGATTTTTTGAAGTAATTATTCTGGTGGAAGCATCACTAGCTTGAACTAAAAAAGAGAGAATACAATACACAAAGGGACCTTTGGTCCCCTAAGCTTTTATAGACAGAAAAAAGTCATAAGAAATTTTCTTATGTGAAAAGAAGGATTATTCAGAGGGAGGTAAACCAAGAGCAGAACCAAGAGCAATACTGAACAACTCCAGTGCATTCTCCATTAATCAACTTGATAATCTGTTACATATTGGAGTATTGAAGCTATCTTTTTTGAAAATTTTACTATTGATCACACTTTGGTCTAATGCCAAAAATTCTTTTTGGAAATGTCTTCATATTTTTATCTCACATGAAACAATGGCCCATTTGGTTATCAAGTACACCCTGGTGTCAACTGTGAAAAATACGCTTTTAAAAACCATGAACAAAGCTTTTGAATTAGTGAATTTAAATGAAAACTTTTGACCAAAAAACAAATCTGCAGATTTCATTCCAAATAAATTAATAAAATCCCCAAGGCTTTGTTTAATGCAATTTTATGCTAAATATATTCAATATTATGTTGGAGTGATGGTTTTCTTTAGCAGTGTTGGAGCCTGCATACAAAAAGCATTTAATTATGAATGCCATAATTTACTCAATTGATGCCTCTCTTTTATCTGCAAACCATAGATAATTTTCCCTAAATAAATGCAACCATGAAAATAATACTTAAACAGGAATATAAAAATGTATTTGCTTGTTATAAACCAAACATTGTATAGTCAAAATTAACTGCTCTAGTGGCAAATAAACATCTCATAAACTCAAACTGCAAAGGTATCATCTGTTCATTTAGGAGCTATTTCCCAGATAAGAATTAGAGGATGTGTTTTTATAAATAACTTGGGGATTTTATTTTCAATGTGAAGCTGATTTTAAAGTAATATTAAAATTATACTCATCTGTGTATTTTTAATACTTTTCAGCAAGCCTTTACATAACAACCAATGGCACCTGATTTTATGCACCATAAATTAATAATGAGTATAAATTTCATTCTCCTCCCCAGGGTGGGTTTTATTCCAAAGACAGAGCTCATTGTCTCAAAAGGAGCTCCCCAATGGAAAAGATAATTAAAGTGGAGAATATTTGGAAATTTCAATCCTCCCTTCTTTTTGTCTTGAATGAATCCATACCCTTGACTCTCATATTTGTTGAAGTTTGCAATTCTAAATTTTTCTACTAGTTATTTTAGCTATAGCCTAAAACTGGAAACTTTTTTTGTTGTTGTTTAGAATTTAAAAATAGATGTTTTTCTATTACATTTCTGACTGTATACCACTACTGTGTTGGCCATTTTATGACCATAATCTTTGTCTCCACTGCTTCAAAGGTATGTGTCAGGCATTAAATACTGATAGGGTCGGTATCAATATACCCCCCCCCCACCACCACCAGGAAGTAAATGCTGTGTAATGGCCATCAGAAAAGAGGCCAAGGTAGCACAGACAAAGCAACTAAACCAATTACATGCCTTAAACATGAAAGGAATTGAGAATGAATGGGGTTTGGTTTTCACTCAACCAAGATACTCATTTCCACCCACAATAAAGTAAACAAGATATATCCCAGGATAAGCAACTGCTTAAGAACCCAGGGCTTCCTGGCCCTCGTGTTAAAGCTCAAAACACTTACCTAGTGGTTCTGTTCTGAATTCTAATAGCATTCAGAAAAACTAGTTACTTTTGATGTGACATCTACTGAGACTGCTGTCTATAGAAATTCTCCAACAGTTGCCTTCAAATATACACCTGTCTAATTCTTAAGTGAAAGAGATACATGGGTTTCAAAAGGAAGTCAGGAGTTATTTTCATATTTCTATACATATTATTCAAGTTTATTGAGCTATACTGTGTTATTAAATTTGAAATATAATACCAGGAAGGTAACTAGAAACAAGAGAAAGACCCCAAAACTCACCAGTAAAAGACCCTGGGATCAAGTCTCATTTCTGCTGGCTCCTTTGTTTAGATTACTTACACCCCATGTGGCACCTGGGTGGCTCAGTTGGTTAAGCATCTTCCTTCAGCTCAGGTCATGGTCCCAGGTTCCTGGGCACAGGTCATGATCCAAAGTCCTGGGATTGAGCCCTGTTTGGGGCTCCTTGCTTCTCCCTCTGCCTGCTGCTCCCCCCTGCTTATGCTCTTTCTCTCTGTCAAATAAATAAAATCTTTTAAAGGAAAAAAAAAAGATTACTTACCTCCCAAACATTTCAATCTACCATTGCACCTTATTTCCACCTTTTTCCTCCAGGTACTTTCCCAGCAACCCAAGGATAATTACTCAGTTTTCCCATGCCATCTGGACTTTCTCTGTGCCTTTGCTTATGCATGTTTCCTCAGCTTTGCAATATCCATCACTCATTTCTACATATCTAAGTTCTACCTACTCTTCAAGTCTCAAATCTTGTCTCAAAAAGAGTTTATTTCTTCTTCTCCTGAATCCCACAATACTTCTTTAAGAGGAGATATTTTATAATATATCTGGCTACATGTTTCTTGACTAAAATCTCTTCAGTGGGATAGACCGTATTTGATTAATTTTTGTTACTCCAGGACCTTGGTGTGATATATGTATTTGTTGAAAGATTAACTGAATGAATGAATGTATGGTCAAAGAAATCTTTATTTTCTTTTTGGTAAAATAAGAGATATAATACCTACCTCACAGACTTTCCCGAATATTATATTTATTTAGACATTGTAAATGAATATCTTCTTTAAGCAATAATGTGCTAGCAAAATGTAAGATATTTTAATACTATCTTATAAAAAGAACTAAAGTAGAACTGACTTATCCTAACACAGAGTCAATAGAGGAAATAAATAATAGGAATAAAACTATTCCTCTGTGTCCTGAATCAGACTTTGGTAAATACCCTTTGATCATCCTGGCTATGGGAAGGTGAATTGTATGGGAAATTCACTGTGTGGTCAATTGAAAGCAGGTTTTCCCTTCTGAATCCATTCATATCAAACTAGTATGGATAGTAAAGGTTGATACTTGTCATTAATAATGATGTACATATCTAATTGTCACTAATTTGAAGATGGAGTTTTCTGTTTTAAATTTGCAACTGTGAAGCACAGAGATCCTCATAGATGTTCTCAAAATGCCTATTTGCTTCAAATACTCTGATACTTAAAGTGTTGGTGGCTTTGAGTGAATCTATCAGTGGTAGTGGTAACAAAAACAGGAAGGCAGGAGAATCTAGTCATAGGCAGTCGATTCCCCAGGTCTTTTTTCAGGGGCTAATTAACCTAGCAAACATCAGAAACAGCACCTAGCATAGCGACTTGCATGCAGCATTATGCAATAAATATTTAGAATGAATGGAACATAGAAGTCAGGACTCATATCATTTTGGGGATTCTAGTCAAAATAGAAAATAAGTAATAGATTAAAATTACAGCAGATTACGTGTTTCTGCCTATTAACTACTGATCACATGACTCTGAACTTGGGAGTAGTGTAGAAAATAAATAATAAAACATCCCACTGTGTGATAAATGATTATATGAAGAAGCTTTCTGAAAATGTAATATTCTTTACACTGCTCATGCCATTTGATTAGTCTCCAGGCTAAGGAAACAGTATAGCATAGCCCATAAACGCACAGACTCTTAAGTCAGACCAGGACCTTAAATTTGGCAATTTTACTGATCAGTTGTATAAGTTGAACAAGTAATTTAACCTCCCTAGGCTTCCCCATCATCTGTAAAGTGAAAATAATAATAATATAGATCTCATAAGGTTGTCATCAGACTTAAATTAAGGTACTGAATATGATGCATTTAATATAATAGTCCATAATAAAGATCCAATAAATGTTAGCCATCAGTTTCTGCATATTGGTGACCCTTACAAAGTAGATACTCTACCCATTCTTCTTGTATAGATGACTGAAACCATCTAAGCCTGTTTCTTTACCTGTAAAATAAGAATAATAAGGCTCACACCAGAGGAATGTTTTGGGGATTAAATGAGATTATACATTTAAGTGAGCACTGTAGAATTAAATGAAAAAGTGAGGTATCAATAAGGACACAGGAGACTTCTTTGAAAAGCAGGAAATTGAATGCCCTATTCTGATTCACCTCCTTCCATATCCCTTCAGAAATGACCAACAAATATAAAAATAAGAAGAAATAGATCTATATCAGCAAGGGAAACAGGTAATGGGTGATATTTACATGTCAGTACTTCAAGAGTTTGTCAAGATAGAAGGCAAAGTGAAGAATGAAGACATATGATATACACATGCTTCCTCATGTGCAAAGAAACAACTCACTAAAGTAGTAAAAAGAGAAGATTGATGAAATAAGGGTAAGAATAAAAAAGCATACATGAGGAGGTCTCATTGAATCCTACCAAGTGCCCCTGGGAGCACACTAACTGCCAAAAATCAACAAGCAAGGTTGCAATGACAAGTTCACTCCAGACTTACACTTAGGGGAGACATTGTCACAGTTGGTTCCTAATGAGGACAACTGTCACAGGTAAAGAATGAGGACACTGTCCCAGTTAATTCCTGGCTGCTAACCTCAAAGACAGAAAAGAAACACTGCAACAGAGAGAAAATTCACCGATTTGACTCCTATTAGTTCTGATTCTCTCTTAACTCATGTTCTATAGACCAGTAGTTCTTAATTCTTAATGTGCATCAGAATCACATGGAGGGTTTGTTAAACTATTGTTAAGCCCCACACCCATGGTGTTTTAGAGCAGAGCCTGAGCATTTGGATTTCTAATAAGTTACCAGGAGAGGTTAATATTGTTGATCTGGGGACCACATTTTGAAAACCACTGCTTTAGACTTGCTTTGCCTTTAACAATAACCACTATCACATGTGACTGTTAAAATTAAATTTAGGGGCACCTCAGTGGCTCAGTCAGTTAAATGACCTTTGGCTCAGGTCATTATCTCCAGATCCTGGGATTGAACCCCACATTGGGCTCCAGGCTCAACAGAAAGTGTGCTCCTCCCTCTGTTGCTCCCCCCAGCTCTCACTCTCTCTCTCCCTCTCTCCTTCTCTCAAATGAATAAATAAAATATTTTTAATAAATAAAATTATATTTAAACTAATAAAATTAAGTAAAATTGAAAATTCAATTCTTAATTTTTATCAACTACATTTCAAATGCATAATAGCTCGATGTGGCTAGTAGCTACCATATTGGACAAGACAGACATAGACTATTTCTATCATGGGAAAATCTATTGGAGAGCCCTGCTCTAAATTAAAAAGTGAAACTTCACTGAACAGGGCCACCAACATACACAGCTGCAGGATGTATATTTGCGCCATGTCAACAGTGGTCCCAGAGTTGTGCCATATGGCAGCCCTGGCAGTTTATCTGAGATTTTCCGTTCTCCCTTCCTCTGGATCCTAAAGATGGAAAAAAAGATTCCCTCAATCTCTGACAAAACTCATCCCAATTCTCCAAAGTAGACAAGTCAAGACTTTCTTCTGCAAGAGTGAGTAAGTAGAAAAATAACTAGGTATATTAAATGATACCTCAAAAAAGGAAGCTTATTCTGAAGAATCAAAACAATGCTATCCTATAAAATAAAATTACTCTTAAGAAAAAAGTTTTCCGGGGCGCCTGGGTGGCTCAGTGGGTTAAAGCCTCTGCCTTCGGCTCAGGTCATGATCCCGGGGTCCTGGGATCGAGCCCCGCATCGGGCTCTCTGCTCAGCAGGGAGCCTGCTTCCTCCTCTCTCTGACTCCCTCTCTGCCTACTTGTAGTCTCTGTCTGTCAAATAAATAAATAAAAAAAATTAAAAAAAAAAAAAAAAAGAAAAAAGTTTTCCAAACTACTAATGTCAAAATGGATCTCAACAGTATTCACCAGACTCGGCAGACTAATGTTATGTGAAACCAAAATAAGCAGTTATTTATGATGAGTCAACATTATAAAGGTTTTAGTTGAACAATATTCTTGTCAAATTAAAACCATAATGGCAATAAAAATACATGGATCATGTAAAACCTGAGTGGAGAAGAATAACTCAAGGTATTCAGCAGATATAAGACATTTACAGAGAAATAAAAATTATAAGAAAAAAAGAAAAATTATAAAAGACAAAACATAGAAGAAAAATCCAAGAGATCCAATATGCACATGATATAGAGATTTCAGAAAAGCATAACAATAAAAAAATTAATAAAATAAAATAGAAGAAAAGTTTCCTGAGCTAAACTTGAATATTAAATTCCAGATGTAATGGATATGATTATAATTTCTGAAAAAATCAGATTTATACTGGGAAATTTTGAAATTTTATAATTTTAAAAATAAGGGAAAATTCCTAGAAGAATCTAGATAGACATTATCAAAACAAAGCAGGCTACTTACAAAGGAATAAAATTCAATCTGTTATCAGACATTCTTTAATTTTAAGCATCCAGAAGATAATAGAAAAGGATCTATAGAGTTTTTGGAGAAATGGGTTAGGACTCTAGGTTTAAGAATTATGTGCCTGGCCAAAGTGTGCAAGATCATAAGAGGTCAATCATTTTCAGAGATGTACTTTAGAAAATACCCAACCCTTTTGAAATAATTGCTCACAGATATATTTTAGTTGGTTAAGAGCTGAATAATACAAATCTCATTAATGAGCAAGGAAAATATCAGTATAAAAGATTCTGGGATATAAAATTAAACTTGTAAGATGTAGAATATATTTTCAAATAATGATTCTCAATATGATTTTAAAACAGTATAAATGTTAATATTTTAAAAAATTTTTTTAAATTTTAAAATTAAAAAAAAAGAAAGATACAAATGCTTACTTGTGCTCTCTCTCTAGCTCTCTGTCAAATAAACAAATAAAAAAAAAATAGAATATAATAAAGTGTAGACATTTTATCTAAAACCCCAGATTATTTTGATATGATTTGGCAAGGCAGAGAGTTTGGAAAAATGAGATAGGTATGCTAATTTCCTTATTTCAGGGATGCAAAATGGCTTAGCAGTCAAGAGCATAATTACGTGGTTCCTATGCTGCTCCACTAACTAGTGGCTGTGTAACCTTAGGGAGTTATTTAACATTTCTAAATATTAGGCTCCTCGCCTATGAAAAGGGAATAACATATTACCCCAGAGTTGTGTGGCAGTGTAGCCAGATAACACATATAAAGTGCTTAGCACCTATAAGCATTCAGTGAGAAAATCAACTGAGAAACTGAGTGAAAGAAAAATTAACTGAGAAAGAGAAAAATCAAAAGATATTCTTGATAAATGAAGGAAATAGATCTGAAGATAAGTCTTGTTAACGTTAAAAGTAGTAAGTAGGGGCGCCTGGGTGGCTCAGTGGGTTAAGCCTCTGCCTTCAGCTTGGGTCATGATCTCAGGGTCCTGGGATCAAGCCCCACATTGGGCTCTCTGCTCAGCAGGGAGCCTGCTTCCTCCTCTCTCTCTGCCTGCATCTCTGCCTGCTTGTGATCTCTGTCTGTCAAATAAATAAATAAAATCTTTTAAAAAAAAAAGTAATAAGTAAAATAACACACACCTTCCAAACCACTATAAAAGACCACTTCTCTCCACCTCAGCCTGCCACTCTGCCTGCTTGTGTGCTCGCTCTCTCTGACAAATAAATAAAATCTTAAAAAAAAAAAAAGTTTAAGATTTATTTATTTATTTGAGGGGTGAGGGGCAAAGGGAGAGGGAAAGAAATCCTCAAGAAGACTCCCACTAAATGCAGAGCCTGGCGTAGGGCTCAATCCTAGGACCCTGAGATCATGACTTGAGCTGAAACCAAGAGTTGGATGCTAAAACAGCTGAACCACCCAGGTGCCCCTATTATTTTATTAACCACTATTAACAGCAAGGTGAATATTACTCTAGTATTGTTCTTCACATGCAAATATATATATATATATGTGTGTGTGTGTGTGTGTGTGTGTGTGTGTGTGTGTGTGTTTATATATATATATATTTCATTAATTTATTCAGAGAGTATTTTTTGATTATCTACTATATTCCAATCTTTGTTTTAATCTCTGGATACAGCAGTTAGAAAAAGAAGAAGAAGAAAAAGAATCTCTACCCTCCTGGAGCTTAGTTGGAGGAAAGCAGCATAAATAAGTAAAATACCTGTTTTTGATATTGATAGGTGGCATGAAGAAAGTATAAAGCAGGGAATGGGATAAGGATAAGTTACCATTTAAAACAGAGTGATTTATGGAGGTCTCCTTGAGAAGATAATGAAGTAAGGCCTCATTAGTGCTAGACATTTAAAGAGCATGTTAGAGAGGGCCATGTGTCTTCCTAAGGGAAGACAGGCCCAGGCAGAGGGAACTATGACAAGTACAAAGATAGTGACACAGAAGAATGCCTAATATGTTGAAGTAATAGAAGGGGAAAACGATGGCTAGATAGAAGTAAGTGAAAAGGAACGTACTAGGAGCTTAGGTTATAGAATTGTGGTGAGATTATGTATGGCCTCATAGACTAGTGTTAAGTGTTTTGACTCTTAGAGTGAATTGAGTTTCCAGTGGAGAGTTTTGAGCAGAGGGGTTTTGAGCTGATTTGGTTTTACTAGGATTATTCTGACTTCTGTGTTGAGAATTGTCTGTAGAGGTACCAGTGTGGAACCTGGGAAGCCAGCTAGGGGACCATGGCCGCAACCCAGAGTAAAGGTGAGTGAAAAATAGAAAGGTTACAGGTACACCCTAACGGTAGAGCCACGAGGATTCACTGTATAATTGGGTGTGGTGTGAGAGAAAAATGAGGCATAAGAATGACTGTAAAGTATCTAGATATTCAGGGGTGCCTGGGTGGCTCAGTGGGTTAAAGCCTCTGCCTTTGGCTCAGGTCATGAGAGCCCAGCAACAGGCTCTCTGCTCAGCAGGGAGCCTGCTTCCTCCTCTCTCTCTCTCTCTCTGCCTGCCTCTCTGCCTACTTGTGATCTTGCTCTGTCAAATAAATGAATAAAATCTTTAAAAAATATATTTAAAAAAATAAAGTATCTAGATATTCAACTTTGGAGTTAAGGGGAGAAATCATGTAGAAAATACAAATGCAGGAGTTATCATTGTTTAGGTGATATTTTAAGCCCTGAAACTGGATGAAACTGCAAGGGAAGAAATGTACACAGAGAGGGAAAGAAGGTCAACCCCATGCCCTGGGCCACTTCAGTGCTTAGCCATGGAGAGATGAGGAGGAATGAGCAAAGGGAACAATTGGGAGCAGACTGTGAGATAGGATGAAAACCAGAGGAGTATGGCATCTTAAGAGCGAAATGAAACTGTTTCATATGGGAAGGGTGATTATCTGTATTAATTGTATAGCTGGCAGATCGAGTAGGATGAGGATTAAAAAATGTTCATTTTAGTAATGTGGAGATTTTGCTGACATTGACAAGGGACTTTTCAGTGGGAAAATATGGAACAAAAACCTATTTGGAATGGGTTTAAGAGGCTAGGGGGAGAGAAATTAGAATTGCCTTCTTTTCTGCAGAGCTGGAACACTGCTTTCCATATTTTCTTACTTTAAGTTAATATTTCCCTTTCTGTGTTTAAGTGGTAGAAATTGTGATTTGATTACATTTCCTTTTGTTCCTCCTCGTGGAAAATTACATGATGCCCCCAACCTAAAAACTGTGAGATGTTTTACTATTGAATATGCCATTTACCAACACTTAAACTATAATGGAGCTCTCCAGCTCTCCATGACCATAAGAAACTCCAAAAAAAAAAAAAAAAAAAAATTAAAAAAAAAATTTAAAAAAAAAAACAACAGAGATCCTTTTTTTAGGCTGTTATTTTTTTCAATGTCTTCTTTAGTCAGTTGTGGAATCATGTGAAAAATAGCAATAAATGATCGATTTTCTAGACCATTTTACATGCATTTAATGCACATCTAGTTCTGTCTGAGTCAGATGGGAACATTAGCAGAGTTAAGCAGTACTGCAGTCATCATCCCATTGTTGCCATGGCTATAGCACCAAACCCTTATAGAGGATTTTTATTTTACATGAAATATTTCTTGCCATAGCAACAGCAGTGTTGATTTAAAACATAACTTGCTAGATGTAATTTATCTTTAACATTTCTGTATATTTTCTGTGGTGTGTCTTGTTAATAGGATTACACTTTTGATGACTCTCCTGCTCTTTTGAAATGAGACATCTCTTGGGATGCATGTGAGAAAAATTTAGGATGCTCATTGCTTGCAGGAATAGAAACTCACAGGATACATATGAATGCATTACATGCCAGAGCTTTTATTGAGGATGTTTGGGTGACTTTGAATTCAAATTCAAGATAGGGCTTTTAAAAATCAAGTCAGAGTGATTATTCATTTTAGAACAATTAAAAATAATGTCTACCCTTTTTATATTATGAAATTGCTTTTCTAATTTAAAGGTTTTAGAGCTACTTTTTTACTTGTTCGTTTCATTTCTCCAGGGCAGTTCATTGTTTCACTTTCCACAATCAGTTGGGAGAGTATTAAAAACAGAAATCATTTTTAAAGTAAGTTAAAACCAGGACCTACACACTTCAAAACAATAGTCTTGGGCTAAAGGGGTTCTTTCCTCTCTTCCCTCAATACAGTCTCTTCTATTTAGGAAAATACATGGTTACAGTGACTTCAGTATTACAAAGAAATACATTTTGGTAAGAGAGAAACAAAACCTCTTGGTTCCAAATGTAGTTATTCACTATAAGCCATTTATTCATCTGGCTCTAGGCTATGGGAATTGCTCCTAGCACAGAACTCCCTTTGAAATCCCTAACTCCCTAGGGGGTCAGAGATAGATGAGAAACTGCCCCTATGAACTTGGTTTATACACAGGAAACAAAGAAGTTAGTGGTTGAGGGTAACAGAGGAAAGGCGTGTGGGAAGGGTGAATGTAGCTAGCTTCCTTTGCTTGCAACAGGAGCTTCTTTCAATGCAAAGTGCATGCCAAGACAGATCAGGCACTCTACCAAAAAGATACAATAATTTAGTAATACAGTCTGCCCAGGCAGCTTAGCAGCTGGAAACGAGGGAGCCTTGGGATTTGCTATAAACGGTGGGGAAATTGGCTGATAGCCTCTCTCCTATATTGAGCAAAGGGAGCAAGAGAAAAGATTATAAATGTTTGAAATCAGAGCCAAACAGCCTGGTCTGTTCTGGTCCAGGAACTGCCAGAACTCCAGCAGCCTCTGGCTTCTGCATTAAATACTGAGTTTGGCAGAGTGTGCGACTAAGAGGCCAAGAAAGAACAGAGTTTACCTGGATGCATTTTCAGAAAGGCAGTTGCTGATCTTAAGTTGTTCAGAGGAGGGAATTGTATTGCATGCTGGATCCGAAGCCATGTATCAGTTAAGCATAGCAATGATCTTTGGGCTAATTTTGCAATCAGAATAAGTACCCAAAGGCCACTGCTGATACCTGAAGAGGGAACCACTGGGTGTGTTTCCAACTCCAATAATACTAAGACAGTATTACCGAACCCCCAAACCAGGTTCTTGCGTCCCAGTGTTATAGAAATGAATGCTGATTTCAAGAGAAAGAAAACAGGTGGACTTTATTAGAGATAGCTTGTATACAAGGGAGCTAACAAGAAAGAAAGCTCAGTCCCAGAAGGGGTAGCATGCAAGGCTATAAAGGCACTTTTCCACAGGGTGAAGGGCAGGGAGTGGGAAAGTGTCCTTCAGTCCCATGGTCATTATCTTATGGTAATTACTTTTTAGGGGACACAGACAGTCATGATGCCTTTTTTCATGGTCAACATTCTTTTAGGGCTCCTGGAAAATAGAAATACTTGTGCAAGCCAGCTTTAAATTTGTTACTTCCAATTTTGCCCAGACAACCACTATTCCTTGATGGCTATTGTCTCTCATTTGTTCTCTTCCTCAGAAGGAGGTAGGTCTCTGAGTATAGAAGCTTTAACCCTTGCCTGCGACAAGTGGTTTTATAGGAGTTAAGTCCCTCTTGCTTTCCCTGTACTGTCTCAGTACAACATGTGCTGATGCCATAGGAAATTCTGGGGTAAACCATAAGCACAAAACCTTGTAATAGAATGGAAAGAGGCAGGTTTTGGACTAGCCAGATTTATATCCCACACTGCCTCATATATTTACTAGCTATTCTTTATCAGTTCATAGATGATAATAATACCTACTTCAGAGATTTATGTGAGGATTGACCTATGAGACAGAATTACCATGAACATAGAAGAGGCATTAAGTGTTGATTCCCATTACCTAGTAATGGAATCTTAATCTTGGTCTTTGTAGTTTTTTTTTTTTTTAAGATTTTATTTATTTATTTGACAGACAGAGATCACAAGCAGGCAGAGAGGCAGGCAGAGAAAGAGAGAGAGAGGGAAGCAGGCTCCCCGCTGAGCAGAGAGCCCGATGCGGGACTCGATCCCAGGACCCTGAGATCATGACCCGAGCCGAAGGCAGCGGCTCAACCCACTGAGCCACCCAGGTGCCCCTGTAGTTTTTGAAATAAGCATGGAATTTGTATTTATTTAAATTCATTTCACATATCTTTGTGAACTTCAATCAATTTTTAACCTTAGGGAATTAAGAGAATATGAACTCCTTAAGTTGTCTCTGTGGCTCATTTTTATTTGTTTAATTCATACTTGTATCTAGTATATATGTAACGTGAAACGACATTCTTAACATTTGGATATAAATGAACATATCAACCAAAGCATGGCAGCTCTATGACTAACAGCACAAGGCAGATAAATAAACTACCACAAAGTTTATATAATTGCATTATAAATGAACAAAAAATAGTTAACATTCCTCCTAAATATTTCTGATGAGACCCAGTACCCCTTGAAAAGCTTTTTGAGCCACACCAACCATATACATTACTGAAGTTTAGCTCCTTATTCTCTTTTTTTAATTTTTTATAAACATATAATGTATTTTTATACCCAGGGGTACAGGTCTGTGAATCGTGAGGTTTACACACTTCACAGCACTCACCATAGCACACCTTTCCCAATGTCCATAACCCTACCCCCCTCCCAAGTCCCCTCCCCCCCAGTAACCCTCAGTTTGTTTTGTGAGATTTAAGAGTCACTTATGGTTTGTCTCCCTCCCAATCCATCTTGTTTCATTCATTCTTCTCCTACCCCCTTAACCCCCCATGTTGCATCTCCACTTCCTCATACCAGGGAGATCATATGATAGTTGTCTTTCTCCAGTTGACTTATTTTACTAAGCATGATACCCTCTAGTTCCACCCACATCATCACAATGGCAAGATTTCATTTCTTTTGATGGCTGCATAGTATTCCATTGTGTGTATATATACCACATCTTCTTTATCCATTCATCTATTGATGGACATTTAGGTTCATTCCATAGTTTGACTATTGTAGACATTGCTGCTATAAACATTTGGGTGCACGTGCCCCTTCAGATCACTACATTTGTATCTTTAGGGTAAATACCCAGTAGTGCAATTGCTGGTTCATAGGGTAGTTCTATTTTGAACATTTTGAGGAACCTCCAAGCTGTTGTCCAGAGTGGTTGCACCAGCTTGCATTCCCACCAACAGTGTAGGAGGGTTCCCCTTTCTCCACATCCTCACCAGCATCTGTCATTTCCTGACTTGTTAATTTTAGCCATTCTGACTGGCATGAGGTGGTATCTCATTGTGATTTTGATTTGTATTTCCCTGATGCCGAATGATGTCGAGCATTTTTTCATGTGTCTGTTGGCCATCTGGATGTCTTTTTTGCAGAAATGTCTGTTCATATCTTCTGCCCATTTCTTGATTGGATTATTTGTTCTTTGGGTGTTGAGTTTGCTAAATTCTTTATAGATTTTAGACACTAGCCCTTTATCTGATATGTTGTTTGCAAATGTCTTCTCCCATTCTGTCAGTTGTCTTTTGGTTTTGTTAACTGTTTCCTTTGCTGTGCAAAAGCTTTTGATCTTGATGAAATCCCAATAGTTCCCTTGCCTTTGGTGATGTTCCTAGGAAGATGTTGCTGTGGCTGAGGTCAAAGAGGTTGCTGCCTCTGTTCTTCTCAAGGATTTTGATGGATTCCTTTATTACATTGAGGTCCTTTATTCATTTTGAGTCTATTTTTGTGTGTGGTGTAAGGAAATGGTCCAGTTCCATTCTTCTGCATGTGGCTGTCCAATTTTCCCAACACCATTTATTGAAGAGGCTGTTTTTTTTCCATTGGACATTCTTTCCTGCTTTATCAAAGATTAGTTGACCATAGAGTTGAGGGTCTACTTCTGGGCTCTCTATTCTGTTCCATTGATCTA
>NC_081562.1:21702953-21703707 GCF_022355385.1 Mustela nigripes
TAGCACTTTTTCATGTGTCTGTTGGCCATCTGGATGTCTTCTTTGCAGAAATATCTGTTCATGTCCTCTGCCCATTTTTTGATTGAATTATTTGTTCTTTGGGTGTTGAGTTTGCTAAGTTCTTTATAGATTCTGGACACTAGTCCTTTATCCGATATATCGTTTGCTAATATCTTCTCCCAACTGTCAGTTGTCTTTTGGTTTTGTTAACTGTTTCCTTTGCTGTGCAAAAGCTTTTGATCTTGATAAAATCTCAATAGTTCATTTTTGCCCTTGCTTCCCTTGCCTTTGGCAATGTTCCTAGGAAGATGTTGCTGCGGTTGAGGTCGAAGACGCTGCTGCCTGTGTTCTCCTCAAGGATTTTGATGGATTCCTTTCTCACATTGAGGTCCTTCATCCATTTTGAGTCTATTTTCGTGTGTGGTATAAGGATATGGTCCAATTTCATTTTTCTGCATGTGGCTGTCCAATTTTCCCAACACCATTTATTGAAGAAGCTGTCTTTTTTCCATTGGACATTCTTTCCTGCTTTGTCGAAGATGAGTTGACCATAGAGTTGAGGGTCTATTTCTGGCTTTCTATTCTGTTACATTGATCTGTGTGTCTGTTTTTGTGCCAATACCATGCTGTCTTGATGATGACAGATTTGTAATAGAGCTTGAAGTCCGGAATTGTGATGCCACCAACTTTGGCTTTCTTTTTCAATATTCCGTTGGCTATTCAAGGTCTTTTCTGGTTCCATATAAATTTTAGG
>NC_081562.1:21704107-21706877 GCF_022355385.1 Mustela nigripes
CAAAGATATTGGTCTGTAGTTCTCTTTTTTGATAGGATCCTTGTCTGATTTGGGGATCAAGGTGATGCTGGCCTCATAAAATGAGTTTGGAAGTTTTCCTTCCATTTCTATTTTTTTGGAACAGTTTCAGGAGAATAGGAATTAGTTCTTCTTTAAATATTTGGTAGAATTCCCCCAGAAAGCCATCTGGCCCTGGGCTTTTGTATGTTTGGAGATTTTGGTGACTGTTTCAATCTCCTTACTGGTTATGGGTCTGTTCAGGCTTTCTATTTCTTCCTGGTTCAGTTGTGGTAGTTTATATGTCTCTAGGAATGCATCCATTTCTTCCAGATTGACAAATTTGTTGGTATAGAGTTGCTCATGGTATGTTCTTATAATGGTATATATTTCTTTGGTGTTAGTTGTGATCTCTTCTCTTTCATTCATGATTTTATTTATTTGTGTCTTTTCTCTTTTCTTTTTGATAATTCTGGCCAGGGGTTTATCAATCTTATTAATTTTTTCAAAAAACCAGCTCCTAGTTTCATTGGTTGGTTCTAATGTTTTTTTGGTTTCTATTTCATTGATTTCTGCTCTGATCTTTATGATTTCTATTCTCCTGCTGGGTTTAGGGTTTCTTTCTGGTTCTTTCTCTAGCTCCTTTAGGTGTAGGGTTAGGTTGTATACTTTAGACCTTTCTTGTTTCTTGAGAAAGGCTTGTACTGCTATATATTTTCCTCTCAAGACTGCCTTTGTTGTGTCCCACAGATTTTGAACTGTTCTGTTTTCATTATCATCTGTTTCCATGAATTTTTTCAATTCTTCTTTAATTTCCTGGTTGACCCATTCATTCTTTAGAAGGATGCTATTTAGTCTCCATTTGGGTTCTTTCCAAATTTCCTTTTGTGATTGAGTTCTAGCTTCAGAGCACTGTGGTCTGAAAATATGCAGGTAATGATCCCAATCTTTTGATTCTGGTTGAGACCTGATTTAGGTCCGAGGATGTTATCTATTCTGGAGAATGTTCCATGTGCACTAGGAATCATGTGTATTCTGTTGCTTTGGAATGAAATGTTCTGAATATATCTGTGATGTCCATCTGGCCCAGTGTGTCATTTAAGGCCTTTATTTCCTTGTTGATCTTTTGCTTGGATGATCAGTCCATTTCAGTGAGGGGAGTGTTAAAGTCCCCTACTACTATTGTATTATTGTTGATATGTTTCTTTGATTTTGTTATTAATTGGTTTATATAGTTGGCTGCTCCCACGTTAGGGGCATAGATACTTAAAATTGTTAGATCTTCTTGTTGGACAGATCCTTTGATATAGTGTCCTTCCTCATCTCTTACAGTCTTTGGCTTAAAGTCTAATTGATCTGATATAAGGATTGCCACTCCAGCTTTCTTCCGATGTCCATTAGCATGGTAAATTGTTTTCCACCCCCTCACTTTAAATCTGGAGGTGTTTTCAGGTCTGAAATGAGTTTCTTGTAGGCAACATATAGATGGGTTTGTTTTTTTATCCATTCTGATACCCCGTGTCTTTTGATTGGGGCATTTATCCCATTAACATTCAGGGTAACTATTAAGAGATATAAATTTAGTGCAATTGTATTGCCTGTAAGGTGACTGTTACTGTATATTGCCTCTGTTCCTTTCTGATCTATTACTTTTAGGCTCTCTCTTTGCTTAGAGGACCCCTTTCAATATTTCCTTTAGAGCTGGTTTGGTGTTTGCAAATTCTTTCAGTTTTTGTTTATCCTGGAAGCTTTTAATCTCTCCTATTTTCAATGATAGCCTAGCTGGATATAGTATTCTTGGCTACATGTTTTCTCATTTAGTGCTCTGAATATATCATGCCAGTTCTTTCTGGCCTGCCAGGTTTCTGTGGATAAGTCTGCTACCAATCTAATATTTTTACCATTGTATGTTATAGACTTCTTTTCCAGGCT
Organism: Mustela nigripes; assembly: GCF_022355385.1. Lineage (NCBI taxonomy): Eukaryota > Metazoa > Chordata > Mammalia > Carnivora > Mustelidae > Mustela > Mustela nigripes. Next base: position 21,706,037 of record NC_081562.1, read on the forward strand.
GCTTTCAGGATTTTCTCTTTGTCCGTAAGACTTGTAAATTTTACTATTAGGCGACAGGGTGTGGACCTATTCTTGTTGATTTTGAGGGGGGGTTCTCTGCACCTCCTGGATTTTGATGCTTGTTCCCTTTGTCATATTGAGAAAATTCTCTACAATAATTCTCTCCAATATACCTTCTGCTCCCCTCTCTCTCTTCTTCTTCTGGAATCCCAATTATTCTAATGTTGTTTCGTCTTATGGTGTCACTTATCTCTCGATTTCTCCCCTCGTGGTCCAGTAGCTGTTTGTCCTTCTTTTGCTCAGCTTCTTTATTCTCTGTCATTTGGTCTTCTATATCACTAATTCTTTCTTCTGACTCATTTAGTCTAGCAGTGAGAGCCTCCATTTTTTTATTGCACCACATTAATAGCTTTTTTTATTTCAACTTGGTTAGATTTTTGTTCTTTTATTTCTCCAGAAAGGGCTTTTATATCTCCCGAGAAGGTTTCTCAATATCTTCCATGCCTTTTTCAAGCCCGGCTAGAACCTTGAGAATCGTCATTCTGAACTCTATATCTGACATATTTCCAATGTCTGTATTGATTAGGTCCCTAGCCTTCAGTACTGCCTCTTGTTCTTGTTTTGTGGTGAATTTTTCTGCCTTGTCATTTTGTCCAGATAAAAGTATATGAAGGAGCAAGTAAAATACTAAAAGGGTGGCAAAGACCCCAGAAAAATACGATTTAACCAAATCAGAGGATACCCCAAATCGTTGGGGGGGGAGGCAAGGGATAAAAAGAGGTTCAGAAAAAAAAAAATTGAAAAAAGAAAACGAATAAAGAAAAAATATAAAAAAAGAAAA
>NC_081562.1:21706977-21775920 GCF_022355385.1 Mustela nigripes
ATTAGATAAACTAGTTTAAAAACATTAAAAAAGAAAAGGGTAAAATTTTTTAAAAATTTAGCAGAAGAAAAATAATTGGAAAAAAAAACCCAAACACCAAATTAAATTAACTGTAAGACTAAAGAATCATGGGGAGAAGGCCATGAGTTCAGTGCTTTACTTTTTTCTCCTCCTCTGGAATTCCTCTGCTCTCCTTGGTATTGAACCTGTACTCCTTGGTAGGTGAACTTGGTCCTGACTGGATTTCTTGTTGATCTTCTGGGGGAGGGGCCTGGTGTAGTGATTTTCAAGTGTCTTTGACCCAGGCGGAACTGCACCGCCCTTACCAGAGGCTGGGCTAAGTAATCCATTCGGTTTCACTTTCGGGAGCTTTTGTTTCCTGAGCGCTTTCCCTAGAGTTCCGGAGGACTGGAATGAAAATGGCGGCCTCCTGGTCTCCGGCCCAGAGGAGCCCAGCACTCGGGGCCCCACTCTTCAGTGTGCCCTCAGAGAATAGCGCCCCATAACTCCCGTCTCCCTGGCCTCCGGCCACGCTCCAAGCTCACCCAGGCTGCAACCGGTTCAAGGTAACCCTGAGCTGAAAGCTCACTCCTCAGCTCTGTCTCTGTAGCCGGCTTCCCCGTTCTAATACCTGCAAGCTCTGCGACATTCAAACACCCCCGATCCTTCTGTAACCCTGTGGGACGTGGGCCCACACTGACCCCACGTGGGCTTCACCCCGGTTTAGCCTCTGGAGAGATGTCCCTCAGTGGAACAGACTTTTAAAAGTCCCGATTTTGTGCTCCGTTGCTCTGCTGCTTGCGGGAAGCCGGCTCCTCCCCCCACCAGGTCTATCTTCCTGTTGCTTTGGATTCACTTCTCTGCCAGTCCTACTTTTCAGAAAGTGGTTGACTTTCTGTTTCTAGAATTGCTGTTCTTCTTCTCTTGGATCTCCCATTGGATTTGTAGGTGTTTGCAATGTTTACATAAGCTATCTAGCTGATCTGCTACCTGAAGTAGCCTCAGCCTGCTACTTCTCCACCATCTTCGCTCCTTGTTCTCTTTAGTGATTTAGGATACAAATACAAAATGCAACCTATGATTATTTTTGCATGATTATCATTTTTCTGAATATCCTAGAGCAATTAGAATGCTTAAAAATTACCAAAACTCCATGAATTTCTTTCGTGTTCTTTATAAATACACATTTAAGGGGAATCTTAGTTTTAAAAAGATTTGCTTTGTGTTCATAATTATAGTAAGCTTCTTCATTTATGTAATACTCAGGATTATTTATTGATTTATATAGTGTGTCATATATTACAAAGTGCTAACATGCATGGCAAAGCAATTTATTATTAATTCTACCTAATTTAGTAGGGTAAAATCAGTTAGAGTCACAATGAGATGGATTTTTAATTTAATGTCATTTTTTGAGAGAGAGAGCATATACAAGTGGGATGGGAGTGGTGGGGGAAAGGGGCAGAGGGCGAGAATCTTAAGGAGACTCTGTGCTGAGTGTGGAGCCCAATACAGGACTCAATCTTAAAATCCTGAAATCTTACCTGAGCTGAAATCAAGAGTTGAACGCTTAACCAATCCACCCAGGTGCCCCTTAACTGGATTTATTTAACTGAAATCTTTATGAATACACTTTTTATAATAAAAAAAAATTTACTACAAGGTATTATGGCAGATGAAGTGCTCTGAGTTATCTTTCTGCAACAGAACAAATACAATCTGAACAGGACATTCTTTTAGATGTTGCCTGCTCTAACAAGCTTTGCTCTCTAAAATGTGTATTAGAAGACAAGAAAGTCAATATTTCTCGGAGTGCATATGTCAATAATAGCACTGCTACTTAGACTCTGTGCCCTGGTTCAGTGATTAAAGTTAGGAGGCTGAGTCAAGGGAAACTGAAGGCAAATATAAAGTCTCTCTGGAGGGAAATGACAGGGTTTCATAGATTAAGATCAAGTAGTGAGGTAACAATAAATTACTTCTATTCGCCTTAAATAGCAAATCACTGTAAGTAGGTATCATCAAAAAAAGCAAATGCATATCTAGTTTCCAGTGACTATAGGCATTGTTACTGAAAATAGGAAATAAAACAATAATAAATTTAGAAGTTATAATATATTTCAAAAACTAAATGCCCAATCACAAAGATGAGTAAAAACAAGGAGTATCAGTAAATAGCAGGCAAATTTGAAAAATAAATGGCATTTCTCAATATGAAAAATATAACACTTGAAATTTAAAAAAAAATTCTAAATGAGAGACATCTGCATGGCTCAGTCAGTTAAGCATCTTCCTTCAGCTCAGGTCATGATCCCAAGGTCCTGGGATTGGGTCTCATAGTGACCAGAGAGAGAAGCAGGTTCCAAGCGCTTAGCTTGGAACCTGCTTCTCTCTCTGCCCCTCTATCTGCTCGTGTGCTCTCTCTCTCTCTCTGACAAATAAATAAATAAAGTCTTTTTAAAAATTCTAAATGAGGGGCACATGGGTGGCTCAGTGGGTTAAAGCCTCTGCCTTCAGGACAGGTCATGGTTTCAGGGTCCTGGGATCGAGCCCTGCATCAGGCTCTCTGCTCAGCAGGGAGCCTGCTTCCCCCTCTGTCTCTGCCTGCTCTCTGCCTACTTGTGATCTCTCTCTGTAAAATAAATAAAATCTTTTAAAAAAACTTCTAAATGAACGGAATTTCAAAATAGCAGATTAGGCAGAGATGAAGAGAGAATTGGTAACTTGGATGAGAAATTTGAAGAAATTGCCCAAAGTGTAGCACAGAGACCCAAAGAGGCAAAAATGAGGAAGACATGAAAAGATATGAAAGATGGAATAATAAGGGTAACATGCACTTAATCAGATATTCAGGATGAAATAAAAAGAGTATATAGGATAGGAAGTTTTGTGATGGATAATGGCTGAATTTTTTCCACAACTGTTAAAACATGAAATCAAAGGTCATGGACACACAGTGTATTTCAAACAGGACAAATAAAGGGAAATCCACACTAAGATACATTATTATGAAATTGAAAAATACAAAAGAGGTTCTCAAAGCAAATAGAGAAATGATGGGTCACCTGCAACAAAAAACATAGGTGTAATGATAGCCATCTTATCAAGAAAATGATAGATGCCAAAAGGAGTACAATAATATCTTCAAAGTAGGAGAGAAAATAATCATCAGTCTAAAAAAGTCTTGTGAACTTTATAAACCTTATTTTTAATAAATGAAAATGTAATATAAATTTATTTAGTTAAAAAACTGAAAGCATTTATCACCAAGACTTATTTTTTCCAAAAGATAAATCTCAAAGGTTACTTCATGAAAGAAAATGATCTCAAGATGTTCTGAGGAAGTAATAATGAATAAATAAGACAGTAAACATATATGCAAATTAAAATAAAAATAGTCTGAATAAAATAATAATATCTGATTTGGAAAAGTAAACAGAATTAAAACACTAAGAACAGCATGTATTAGAGAACAAGTAAATTTCAAGTGATCTAAAATCTTAAAACTGTTGAGGAAGTGGGTGGATAAGGTACTGTTAAACTTCAGACTTTGTTAAATTAAAAATGTATGGTAAATTTTTAAGTATACCAAAAGAACAAAAATAAATTACATAAATTCCAAGATATAAGAAAAATACTAATGAGAAAAAAAGAACAAAAAAGGGACTAGAGATGAAAAAAGAATATGAAAGATAAATAGATATCAAAACATAAAGTAGTAGAACAAAATCGAAATATGTAACCACCAAAATCCACATAAATTTGCTAATTTCACCAGTTAAAATGAGGAGGTTGTTTAGATGGTAGAAAAATAAAATCCAGATTTTTGCTCTTTAAAACAGACACAGCTATAGCTAAGAGCACACAGCCCCACACAAGGAAGGAAAGATGAAAGAAGTTATACCTGAGAAATACTAGCTCAAAGAAAATTGGGTAACTATATCAGTTTCAAGCCAAGTAGACTTTAACACTAGAGGCGTTTCCAGGTTATAAAAAGTCACTATGGAATGGGCACCTGGGTGGCTCAGTGGGTTAAGCCTCTGCCTTTGGCTCAGGTCATGATCTCAGAATCCTGGGATTGAGTCCAGCATCAGGCTCTCTGCTCAACAGGGAGCCTGCTTCCCCCCTCTCTCTGCCTGCCTTTCTGCCTACTTGTGCTCTCTCTCTCTCTGTCAAATAAATAAATAAAATCTTTTTTTTAAAAAAAGTCACTATGGAATATTACAATGTTCAATTCACCAGGGAAATATAAAATTCTAAATATATATACTTAAAGATTATGCATATGATATGCATCATATGCTATATATATATTTAATAGAAGTAGAAGGAAAAATCACAAGTCCACTAAAACAGGGAGATTTCAACATACCTCAATTAATGGAATATTTTAACAGCTCAATTAATAAACTTAATCTAGGAAAATACAGAAAATACATAGAGCTTGGTACTCAACAATTAGAGAATACATGCTATTCTCATGAAACATTGATAAAAATCTATCTTAACTTGGCTATATGCAAGTTTCAATGCACACCAAAGACTCAGATCCATATATATAGTACATTTTAAAAACTCCTATATATATCCCCATCACAATATGAATTTAAATACACACATTCCAAGTAACTCATGAAAAATGAGACACCAAATTCTAACTTAAAGATGTTTATATTTAAATAAAAATGTAAATATAAATATCAAACATGGTAAAAGCAGCATAAGTGGAACTTAGAAATGTTAAATCTTTATATTAGAAAGTAATAAATGCTAAAGACTAATGAGCTAAACACAAATTAAAGAAATTTTTATAAGAAATGATAGAAAAAACCCAGGAAAGTAGGAAAAAGGAAATGGTAATGAACAGAAATGAATGAAAAAGTAATAAAAACTGCTATACAAAATCAGAAACAGAATTTTTATACACCTAAAAGTAGATATAATATATTATTTGTTACAAGGGGATAGGTCTGTGATGCATCAGTTTTACACAATTCACAGCACTCTCCATAGCACACACCCTCCCTAATGTCCATCACTCAGCTTCCCCATCCCTCCCAACCTCCTCCCCTCCAGCAACCCTCTGTTTGTTTCCTGAGATTAAAAGTCTTTTATGCTTTGTCTCCCTCTCTGGTTTCATCCTGTTTGATTCTTCCCTCCCTTCTCCTATGATCCTCTGTCTGAGCCCAGATCATTTTAAAGGTAAATTAAATATAGCTCTTAAGAAACAGAGAAAGACAACTATCATTTGATCTCCCTGATATGAGGAAGTGGAGATGCAACCTGGGGGGTTGGGGGGGCAATAGGAAAAGAATAAATGAAACAAGTTGGGCTCAGGAGGGAGACAAACCATAAGAGACTCTTAATCTCACAAAACAAACTGAGGGTTGCTAGGGGAAGGGGAGGTCGGGAGAGGGTGGTTGGGTTATGGACATTGGGGAGGGTATGTGCTATGGTGAGTGCTGTGAAGTGTGTAAACTTGGTGATTCACAGACCTGTACCCCTGGGGCTTTTTATGTTTATAAAAAAAATAAAATAAAATAAATTTTTTTTAAATTTTTTGTAATCTTATACAAACCACTGTAGAAAATTGAAAAAGTGGAAATTTTCTCCAACTAGTTCATATGACACTAGTAAGATTCATATCAAAACTACATAGTATAAGAAAGGAAAGACTACAGGCCTGTTTCATTCATTAACGTAGATGCAAAAGTCCTAAACAAAGTACTAGTAAACCAAATTTAGTGGGACATTAAAAGGAAAATTCATTTTGGCCAGTTCATCCCATTAATATCCAGTGTGTTTAACATAAGAAAATGTGTTCTTTACACTAACAGATTAAAGGAGAAAAACTACATCATCAACTCAATAGGTGAAGAAAATCATTTGACAGAAACTCAATATTCACTTATAATTCAGCAAAGTTGGAATATGAAAGAAAGTATTTAACTTAATAAATGATATGTATCCAAAAATTAGAGAAAGCATCATTTTTAAAAGGGAAACATTAGAGGTATTCTGTGGTAGAAGTGATTACTGCTCTCAATTCTTCACTCCCTTTTCTTCCTGTTACACTGTACTGCAGTATAGTACGTGGCATTTATATTCCCACTCCATTTACTTTAGGCTTAGACACATGACTTTATTCTGTCAGTAGATGTGAGAAGTGATAGTGTGCCAGTCCCTTCAGCAAGACATTAAGAGTCATCACCCATTTCCACTGTGGAAAGATACATCATGTAACCTCTGAACAACTCCATTGCACACTCATGAGATAATGAGAGTGAAAAGGGCAAATAAATGTCGTGGTATTAGTCTGAAAATTGTTTTGATCTCATGGAACCCCTGAGAAGATCTTGGGGACCCCAAGCATCCCTGAACAACACTTAGAGAAATACTACTTTAGCATGGCATTTCCTACACCATGCTAGAACGTGCGTTCTTCCACAACCACAATGGAACAAAATCAGAAAATTACCATCAATACATTGCTACCATCTATTCTTCAGACCTCATTCAGGTTTTCCTACTTTCCCCAGTAATAATTTCTGTGAGAAGAGAATCTAGCTGAGGATCCCATGTTGCATTTAGTTGTCATGTCTCTTTAGTCTCAAAAAATTGGGTTTTATCTCATATTTCTGCCTGAGTAGATTTAGATTATGCATCTTTGGCAGGAAAATTCAAAAGTGATTCTATGTTTTTCTCATTGCATCCTAGCAGGTGGGCCAAGATTTTTATTTGCTATATTATTGGTGATGTTCTTCTTGATCATTTGATTAGGATAGCACCTTGCAGAATTCTTCACTGCAGTGTTACTTTCTCACTTTATAATTAAGTATTTTATGGGGAGGTCATTGAAATTATTTAAATTTCTCATTCCTAATCAAACTTTTAAATCATTCATTTATTTATATATTTTTATGGGCTCATGTGTTCCTATTTTATCTGATAGATTATAACCCATTAACTGTCATAACTTATTTTGTTCCTAAAATTGTCCTCAATCTAAACAGTTGGAGCCAAGCCAATCTCGCTTCTCTATCCTCCTAACATGCCTCATCACTCTGAGTACTTCTTTGCTTTCTGGCACAAGGTTCCAGGCTCATCTTACACCTTCCCTTCATTGGCTATAATATAGTAATTTCTCAATGGACCATTGTTGATTTGAGTGGAAAATATATTTAGAAGCCAAAATGTAGGCTTTACTTACTGCTACTGGGATTTCAATTTCCCACACCTTCTTAGTTGACAGAGGTAGGTAATCTATATGTATAAATACATATACACAAAAATACATATTTACATCTCTTTTTATTTATGTATCTTGAAAACATTGGTATCTCCAATTCCAATCTAACATCATAGGTTCACTCTAGTTTTCTTCCTCTTCATATTTAAAAATTCTCCCTTAAACTGTTTGGTAAGAAATGTGGCTCCCATTATCCATGTAGTTGCTTATTTGATTAACCTCTCTGTAAATAACAAATCTCCCAGATTCGCATCCTCACCACTCAGACAGCTTTCTCCCCTTGACTGAAATTTGATTCTCCATACCAGTTTATCTCTCTGTGTAAACACCCCGCTCATCCTCCTGGGGCTGCACCTTACAGCAGGCCATTGCTGTACATGCTCCTTTCTCTGATTGGGCTTTGACATCCCATGCCAGGCTACTCCATGCATGAACACTTTTCTCTTCTGGACAGGGACATTTTCCTTGCCCTGTTTCATGGTTTTGACAACCCTAGACCACCTCTCTGCAGGGATATTCTCCTTGTTTTGCTAATTCCTTCCGCCAGGCCATTCCCCCTTTATAGGTTCTTTCCCACCCCCAGGTGGACCCTGACACTCCATACTGGGCTACTCCACATGTGGACACCCTCCTAACCCTGCATGGACCCCAACATGCCATTCTGGATTGCCCCAAACATGGGCACCACCATTACCCTCTTTAAGCCCTGATTCTCAACTCTGGGTCACTGCAAATCTCCATTCTCCACTGAAGGTATGGATGCATCTCACTTTTCCTCATCTAATGACTTTAGGACTGAATTGTATGGAGTGAATGGGAAAAAGAAAAGGAAATGACCAGGCATCTCATATCTGAGCCTCTACTTATCATATAGGTTTTTCCTTCAGATCTTAGAATATTTTAATTTATTAAAAATACTTTTTAATTTTAGGGTTGCAGTTTTCAAACTCCTTGGGGCCACTTTTTTTTTAACAGAATACTCATTTTTAGGAAATTTTTTTAAAGATCTTATTTATTTATTTATTTATTTGATACAGAGAGAGAGAGAGAGAGAGATCACAAATAGGCTGAGAGTCAGAGAGAGAGGAGGAAGCAGGCTCCCTGCTGAGCAGAGAGTTCAATGTGGGGCTCGATTCCAGGCCCCTGGGATCATGACCTGAGCTGAAGGCAGAGGCTTTAACCCACTGAGCCACCCAGGGGCCCCGGGGTCACATTTTTTATTTGTTTTTATTGACTCTTCAACATTCATTTTCATTTCTTTTTCTTATAATGTCTTTAAATGGAGTTCTATTAAAATCCTTTTTTATTTACCATGTTTAATGAGAAGAGATGTCCTGAAATATTCATTCAGAAGAGGTTGCTATATGAGAATAGGCATGAGCCATACCGTATGAGAATAATTTTACCCGTTTCACTGCTCAAGGACTTTCTCCTTTGTTCTTACCATGAAGTATTGAGAAATAGGAGAGTTTCTCTGCTTGATTAAGAAAGATTTATCATTACTTTGGTGTTCTCCAGAACTCCATTCACTTTGCTTTCCATAGTAGTAGTAGTAGTCTCAAAGTTTAACATTGTATTTTGCTACTACTACTATGTCCAAGGTCTCCCTTCTCTGGACCACTGCCTCCCATGCCACTCCCACTTGCCCATTATATAAAATGTTTTTTCTCCTTGAGGTCTCTGATATTTTTACCCTGTTCAATTTAGGTTCTGCTCCTGAAAATTTTGTTCAGACTGTCTCTAGCCCTACTAAAAGCATGTCTTTATTGGATATTCCTGAGATTCTCAAGGGCTTAAGCTGCTTCCTGTTGTCTTTTTGCAGGATTTTTTCAAGTTCTGCTAGTTGTTCTCAGATTCTACTGCTTGGCATCCTGCTTAGTACTGGGCCCTTTCCTTTGGTTAATCAGAATCTAATGGCAATTTCATGGGTTGCAGGGTCCATCCAGTTTCATTTTCTTTTCACCACTACAGCTACATAGCTGCAGATCCAGTTCTGGATTTTGTTGCTATCACCTGATTTGGTTTTGCCTATCCATTTTCCAGGTCCACAGGGATTTCTTGATATCTGTTTTATTGAAGTTATCACCATAGCTGGTGTTTTGTTTGTTTGTTATAATCATTGCTCATTTTATTCTTTCATTATTATATGTTTTATTTTAATCTATTTATTTATTTGAGGGAGAGAGGGAGCAGGAGAAGTTTAGAGGGGGGAGGAGAGAGAAAATCTCAAGCAGAATCCCCAATAAACACAAAGCCTGACAAGAGACTCAATCTCAGAACCCTGAGACTGTGACCTGAGATTGACAAGAGTCAAACATTTAACCAACTAAGCCACCCAGGCACCCCCAATTATTATGTTTTTATTTAGATTCTGGTTAGTTAGCATACAATTTAATATTAGCTTCACGTATACAATATGGTTATTCAACAATTCCATACAACACCCAGTGCTCATCACAAGTGCACTCCTTAATCCCCATCACCTACTTAACCCAACTCCCTATCTTTCTGTCTGATAACCATCAAGCTGTTCTCGATAGTAAAGAGTCTGTTTCCTGGTTTGTCTCTCTCTCTTCTTTTTCATCCCTTACTCATTTGTTTTGTTTCTTAAATTCCACATAAATGAAATCATATGGTATTTGTCTTTCTCTGACTGACTTATTCCACTTAGTGTAATACTCTCTAGCTCTATGTATGTTATTGCAAATGGCAAGATTTCATTCTTTTTTATGACTGAATAATATTCCAATATTTCATTCCATTCCATTCCATTCCAATAAGATTCTATTTATGGCTGAATAATATTCCACTCCATAACATTCACATCTTCTTCATCCATTCATCAGTCAATGGACACTTGGGCTATTTCCATAATTAGGCTATTGTAGATAATCTGCCATAAACATTGGGGTACCTGTATCCTTTTAAATTAGTACTTTTGTATTCTTTGGGTAAACACCTATCATAGGGTAGTTCTATTTTTTAACTTTTTAAGGAACCTCCATACTATTTTCCACAGTACCTGTACCAGTTTCTATTCCCTCCAACAGTTTTCTCCACATCCTCACCAACATCTGTTGTTTCTTGTGTTACTGATTTTAGCTATTTTGACAGGTGTGAGGTAGTATTTCATTATAGTTTTGATTTGTATTTCCCTGATGATCAGTTATGTTGAGCATCTTTTCATGTGTCTGTTGGCCCTCTCTATGCCTTCTTTAGAAAAATGTCTATTCATGTCTTCTACCCATCACAATGAGAATTGTGATGCCTCTAGCTTTGCGTTTGTTCTTTTTTAGTTGGATTATTCATTTTGGGGGTACTGAGTTTTATAAATTCTTTATATATCTTGGATACTAAACTTTTATTGGGTATATCATTTGCAAATATTTTCTCCCATTTTGTAGGTTGCCTTTTAGTTTTGTTGATTGTTGCCTTCACTGTTTTTTTATTTTGATTTATTTTGATTTAGTCCCAATAGTTTATTTTTGCTTATGTTTCCCTTGCTTCAGTAGACATATCTGGAAAGAAGTTATTATGGCCAATGTCAAAGAGGTTACTGCCTGTCTTCTTCTCTGAGATTTTTGTGGTTTCAGGTCTCACATGTAGGTCTTTCATCTATTGTGAATATATTTTTGGTATGATATAAAAAAGTGGTCCAATTTCATTCTTTTGCATGTTTTTGTCCAGTTTTCCTAATATCATTTGTTGAAGAGACTGTTTCCTGCTGTATATTCTTTATTGCTTTGTTGAAGATTAATTAACCATAGTTATGGGTTCATTTCTGGGATTTCTATTTTGTTCTGTTGATCTATGTGTCTATTTTTGTGCCAATACCATATGTTTTGATCACTACAGCTTTGTAATATAACTTAAAGTCTAGAATTGTGATGCCTCTAGCTTTGCGTTTCTTTATCATAAATGACACATTAGACCAGATGGACTTAATACAGATGCTTAGAACATTCAATCCTAAAACAAGAATACATATTCTTTTCAAGTACACATGGATCATTCTCCAGAATAGGTCACATATAAGGTCACAAAACAGGCCTCAACAAATAGAAAAAGATCAAAGTCATACCATGCATATTTTCTGACCACAATGCTATGAAACTGGAAGTCAACCACAAGAAAAAATTTGTAAAGACTACAGATATATTGCAACTAAACAATGAATGGGTTAACCAGGAAATCAAAGAAGAAATAAAAAATACATGGAAACAAATGAAAATGAAAACATAAGGATCCAGATCCTTTGGGATGCGGCAAAAGCAGTCTTAAGAGGGAAGTATATAGCAATACAGGCCTACCTCAAGAAGCAAGAAAAATCTCAAATAAAAACCTAGCCTTACATCAAAAGAAGTTAGAAAAAAGAAAAACAAACCAAGTCTAAAGCCAGCAGAAGGAAGGAAATAATAAAGATCAGAGCAGAAATAAATGGTATAGAAACTAAAAAAAAAAAAGAAAGAAAGAAAAAAAGAAAAACAATGAAACCAGGAGCTGGTTCTTTGAAAAAATTAACAAAATTGATAAATCTCCAGCCTGATTTATCAATAAGAAAAGAGAAAAGACCCAAAGAAATAAAATCACAAATGAGAGAGGAAAAATAACAACCAACACCACAGGATTTCTATTAATATCAATATCAGCACTCAAATCCCTGGAAATGGAGAAATTTTTTATTTTCTAAAGAGAAATAAAATGACCCAGAAGACAAAAGTTATGATTTATTCTACAAGAATAAAATCACTCATTTTCCATAATTTGTTTTTATCTTGACATAAAATTTGAGATTTTATTGTTATTCAGGTATTTATATGCTAAAGACAGGGCAAAGATGAGTAAAAAGAGATGGAAATGCTTACTTATTAGATACTTTCTCTGACATTTCTTTGAAATGCTAATGATGCTTTGAGTAACTATCAGATTGGAATTCACACATATTTAGTTCTATACCTTAGCATGAAATATCCACTTATCAAAAGAGAAGTGTGAAATTAAATGAGACAAGTTATGAAAACAGTTTAATCTATATACTTTACCTAGTTACAGTAAAAAAATAGTAAGAAAGTGCAAAAATTCTTCCCAAAGTATATTTTCAAAACATATAAGCAGAAACAAAGGAGTAAATCCTATTATATTTACTATGTCAAAATAACAATCTTTATTGAGTATCTAATACAATCACTACTATATTTATTTGTAAAAATGAAACCCTTTAGATTAAAAATTATAATAGAAGAAATAATATTTAATGTCTTCTATGCCACTGGCATTGTTCTAACTGCTTTACTTCTGTTATTTTATTAAGTCTTCACAACACTTATAGGTGTATACTATTACTATTACTATTACTATTACTAAAATCTTTTTAAGATTTTATTTATTTATTTGACAGACAGAGGTCACAAGTAGGCAGAGAGGCAGGCAGAGAGAGAGGAGGAAGTAGGCTCCCCGCTGAGCAGAGAACCCAATGTGGGCCTTGATCCCAGGACTCTGGGATCTTGACCTGAGCTGAAGGCAGAGGCTTTAACCCACTGAGCCACCCAGGCACCCCAAGAATATATTTTGAACATTATATTAATTCTTCTCTGAAAACTGGGACACAGCCTGAATCATGGTATATCAACCACTCCAAAACTCAATATCTTAAAATAATAGCCATTTATATAGCTCATGATTCTGGGGAGTATTTTCTTCTGGTCTGGGCCAGCCTCAGCTAATCTTGGCTAGGTTTTCTCATCATCGGTGGTCAGTTGGCATATTGGCCTGGGATTGATAGGTCATGGATGACCTCACTCAAATGTAAGAAAGTTGGCTATCATCTAAGGTAACAGAGATGGCTGATGTATAACCCACGCCTTTTTGCTTCAGGTTTGTTTTGTTTTGTTTTTTGGTTTTGATTCTTTAACATCTTGGGACCTTTTTGTCCCTGGAGGAACCGCCCCTCCCAGGGCTAGCTATATCTTAGAGATAGTAAACATGCCTTTCATATGCAAACCAACCAATCTAGAGCCATACCCCAACCACACTCAGGGCCTCCTATCACCAGGCCTAATCACACCAGGGCCAGGTATCAAACAACTAGGGAGAGTCTCTATCTAAGCTCTAGAAGCTGCTGAAATGATTCTAGCCAATCAGACTAGCGAATCCTAAACCTGATTACCATGTTTCTTCCTCTCCTTCAGGGAGAAATGACAATAAAGGCTCCAGCCCTCCTTGTCCCTTACTCATTTGGCCTCCTAACTAACCCTGGGTTTCCCCCATTTCCCCCACCCCAGGGCATGACATCCTCCCTTCTCTTGGAATCTGTAACAGTTTATCTTTTCAATGGCAATTGTCTCCTGATCTGTTAGCCCCATCATACTTGAAAAACAATAAAACCTACAATTTCAAACAACAGGGTAATAATGTAGTTCATTATCTTTCAGACAAATTTGGGCTTGTTCACCTGTCAGCAAGTTTGCAAGCCCCCAGTGTACAAGTGCTTTTCAAGTCTCTGCTTCTATTATGTTGGCTGTTGTCCCATAGACCAAAGCAAGGCACACGGCCATCCCCAGAGTCATGTGGGAAGAATGGATACAGAGTAGAGTTTGGCTACAGGGAGCTGTTGCATAGTGGGGCCATTCCTGCCATCAATCCACCAAATACAAATTTGGGGAGCTTTTATATCAACTTGCCATTCTCTTTGATATGAGTAATCTTTAGAGGTTGGCCACTGAAACAAGCAAGTAAATAGTTGCCTTTTGATAATTCTTAATAAAAATGTTACCAAGTATCACGATGCTAGGAACTATTATTCAAAAGACAAAGTTTATATGCTAATACTTAAATTTTCTTTTACTTAGAGAAGCGATTGCTTATCACTAGAGGACTTAGACAATATAAAGCATTTTGAAATTGCGATTATAGTCATTTTGGTGAAACCACAGAGGGGATAATAACCTAATAATAATATTCACAGAATACTTTAAATAAAATTATGCCCTTTAAACTCTCATTTATCATGATTATGGTAAAAAATCTCTTGACTGAGATTTACAGAATCTTTTTCCCACAATAGGCTAACTATTTTCAATTTTCTTTTCATAACCAAACCCTTTGGCCTTCTTTAGTAACTTTCAAAATAAAATTCTAAACGTCCTTATTTCTGAATTCCTCCTTCCTTTTACATTTCTTACCCATTCCTGTCATCCATACCAATCTATTATGTTGTAAAGCACTATGGATCCAAGTAGCGTAGGAAAGAAAAAGAGAAAATTGATTGGAACAGAATGCCAGGTTTTAGTTCCTCTTGGTATAATTCTGCTTCCATGGAAGTAGAAAAAAAAAACAAAAACTTTTTTAGTTCTCTTATCCCAAATTCCAGTAATAGTCATAAATAGGAGAAACACATGCCCTCCCACAAAGTCTACTTCTTTCCTTTGAACCCTAGACTGTTTTTCTATCTAAATACTAATATATTTTCCAGGCTAGTGGATATGGGAATCTGTTAGATCTTGGTTTGAATCTCAGCTTAACCTCTAACTAGCTAGGAAAATTTCAGTAACAAGTTGTTTAAATGTTTGTTTTTACTTTCAAAAAATGGATATAAAAGACCATAAACCCTAGCTTTAGTGAGAATTCAGAGCTGTGTTCACTCACTCTGCACTCACTATTGTACCCCAGGAAGGGTCTCTGTCTTGAGGGAAGGACAAAAGTAGTTATTATCAAGGACATAGTGTTGCTACAATGGAAAGGGATGCAGGTTTTGTGAGAAGACAGAGAGATTATTGTAGTGCTAGGTAGGTGCAGTGTTTCTCCTTTAGATTGTTGTCTTTGGGACCTCTCTTCCTATCACTCTTCTCTCTTCCATCTCAGGATATCATTGTGACAAGGTCTGAGCAGGGGACATCTGCTTGGAAAGCCAAACAAAAACCAGGGTTAGGTATGAGGATATGCAAGGTCAGGAACAAACCTGCCTCATCATCAATGAGGGAGAGAACAGTGCAGGGACTTGTGACCAAAGAGTAATAAGGAGCATTGGTTTGTCTGTAGCATTCTCTGGGCAAGTATCTATTAAGATTTGTTATGGTTGCCAATTTGTTTAAATATGTGAGTCCAATATTTTAGCTATATCTCTATCAGATAATCATAATTATTATTAATCATTTCACAGGTTTGTTATGCAGATCAAGTGAGATCTTGTAAATATGACCCCTAATCCAGTGACTATAAAATAGTACATACCTGTTAAATGTTACTTGTTAATTTATGAAAACTTTGGTGTTTGGAATTTATAATAATAACCAATGTACTTAAAGTGCAAGTCAGCAAGTCAGCTTTGGATTTTTATTATCCACCACATTGGCTATTTTTGACTCTTTCTACAAGATTAGGTTATGAGCTTATCCCATAATTTAACTTCTGATTGTGGCAAATCTTCAGCTATATGAACTAACTGACCAATCAAAAAAGTATACTGACATCCTTTGCTAAGTTCTTTGGCCAGGGTTTTACACAGTATATCTTTAAGATATAAATTAGATTATACAAAAGAATTGTATATTTTGTCTCAGAGAATATTTACGTTTTATCTTAGAAAAAATTACAAAGCAATAATTTTTTTTTCTTTTCTGAGTTATTCTCTTTTTTTAAAGATTTTATTTATTTATTTATTTGACAGAGAGAGAGATCACAAGTAGGCAGAGAGTCAGGCAGAAGGAGAGGGAGTAGCAGGCTCCCTGCTGAGCAGAGAGCCTGAAGCAGGGCTTGATCCCAGGACCCTGAGACCATGACCTGAGCCAAAGGCAGAGGCTTAACCCACTGAGCCGCCCAGGCACCCCTCTGTGTTACTCTTTCAAAGATCTGAAGAAATTAAAAAATAACTAATGCTATTTCAGAGAAGAAAGAAAAAGAGAGCTTTGTGTTAATGGCTCAACATCAGTTTCTTATAAAAGGATCTCACTTTTTAGTGATATTATGGGTTGCATTGTTTGCTTACATTAAGCCTGAAGAAATCTTTTTTGTCCAAATTATAGAATTTATAGAATTATTCTTTATTTTATATTTTATATTGAAAGTAATATTCTCAGTATTTTTTAAATTACTTCTGCATTGTTTGCCTACATTAAGCCTGAACAAATCCTTTTTGTCTAAGTGATAGAACTTATAGAATAATTCTTTATTTAATTTTTTTAAATATTTTTTTAGATTTTATATTTAAAGTAATATTATCAGTATTTTTAAATTACTTCTTAATTTAAACTTTAAATTAATTCTAATTATACTTCTTTCAAAGATTTTGTTTCTGAATTTATTTGCTGGGAGAAGAGCAAAGGGGTGTTATTATGTATAATCTTGATTTACCTGCCCAATGTCCTACTACACAATGATTCATTTATTGTGAGGGTTTGGACATGAGTGTTTCACTTTAAGTGAAGTTTTGTTATTCAATATAAAATATATCTGGGAACAAGGAAGAACAGTGTACAATTACTCAATTAATACTCAGTTCATATCTTTGAAATGTACTGTAAGGTATATCAGAAAGATCCAGTTCACACACACACACACATTCATCTTATACATGGTACTGTAGGATCATGAATGTTTCATAAAGTGAAGATATCATTGTACCAACAAATAAAATGTCTAAGTATTGCACAAGTTTGAAAAGGCACTGCTGTCATAACAGGGCTTTTGGAGTCCTTATAATCAACCATCCTGACGTCTTTCCTCTCTTTTGCAGATGACCCTTCTCAACAGGAAGACAGTGATCCTCCAAAAGAATATGATCCTGGGCAATTTGAGGGCCTTCTCCATGGATCCTCTCCAGCCTGTGAGTGCCCTGAAAACCCATTTCATCTCTATGGGAAAAGAGATGAACGTGAAGAAGGACAAGATGAAGTTAGTTTGGCAAATAGTCCTTTGCCTTTCAAGAAGTCTCCAATAGCAAATAATTCAGAAACTTTGGTAAAGAAAATTAAACCCAAAGTGGTCAGTCGAACAATTTTTCACAAAAAAAGCAACCAACTTGAAAACCATACCATTGTTGGCACAAGAACAACTAGGAGTGGATCCCGGAATGGGGACCAGTGGATTATGAACACAGGAGGATTTGTGGAGAGAGCCTGTACCTTGGGGAGAATAAGGTCATTGCCAAAAGCCCTGATTGACATGCATTTGTCAAAAACCGTCTCTAAATCAGATTCTGATCTCATTGCATACCCTTCAAATGAGAAAACATCAAAAGTTAACTGGAGTGAATCTTCAACTGCTGATCATAGTTCTAAAGGGAATTCTGAAAGAACACCATCCTTCACTTCTGAATGGGAAGAAGTAAGACTTGTTCTTCTTGTTGTTGTTTATATAAGACTTTGGAGCATGGGAAGTTTGGGGGGAAGCATTTTCAGTTTTTTAAGTCTTTCAGAGGCAAAACAAAAATAAAAACAAAACAAAACAAAACAAAAAACAAAAGCAACCAAAAACAGCAATAACAACTAACAGACATAGACAGTTACAAGTGGAAGGGCAGGATTCTAGGGGTAATACATGATAATTTCACAGCTAGTGTAAAAACAAATACAATTCCACACATGTGGAGAAATCTATTGTTTCCATAGAAATTGATGTCGAGCAGAAGTAATAACTAGCTATGAGGTACAAGAGAATGTCGACATTATGTCCTATCAAGCACTGTAGCAGACAAATTGAGAAAAACTTTCATATTTCTGCAGCCCTGTATCATTCTGCTAGTTGCTAAATTCTTTCTTAGCTCATCTCCCATTTTTAAAGTAACTTAAGTTTTCATAAACTCCTTATAATCCTAACCTTAATGTGCTGGCTTGGGGTGCCTAGTTGTTTAAACATCCAACACTTGATTTTGGCTCAGGTCATGATCTTAGGGTTGTGAGATTGTGCTCAATGCTGTGCTTGGCCCTGGGCATGGAGCCTGCTTAAGATTCTTTCTCTGACTCTCACCTACTGCTCATGCTCTCTCTCGGAAAAAAAAAAAAAAAAGAATAGTCCTGGCTCTTCTCCAAGTGCCTTATAAAAAACCCAAATTACTTAATATTTCCCTTTTACAGTTTTCAGAGAGACATTAAAGAAAAAATATGTTGAGGTCATGTATCACCAATTTAAGCTATACTTAAAGACAAAGTCCTTCATTTTATACAATTAGTCAGAAAGTAAGTGTCCTTTCAAGTTTATGAAATATCATCCTTGTCTCTAAGGAGGACTAAATTAAGTTTCTTACCTTTTCTTGAATTTCTTCAAAGAATGGACCACACTCTCTCTTAGCATTTCATTCTAACATGTCACATTTTCTCCCTCAAAAAAAACTGTGCAGGTGGATTGGGTTTTGAAGTACAATAGGTCACCACAGTATTCTGAGAACTAGAAATGTCTGGTATTGACATTCTGAATTGAGCTATTTAGGAAAATCACTTAATCTCTCTACATCTGTTTCAGCGTGAACAAATGGGACATTTAAGTAATATCCTCTCTGAAACCTCTGTCTTAGGTTGCTAGGATGATGAGGAAGGGATTAAACCATAAACGGTAAAAGCTTAGATAATCATATCTTCCTGTAAATACTGTACTACTAGATTGATAGTCTTCTCAGTCTTTCTTTTTCTTATGTTTATTAACTCTGTAAATAACATCTGAAATCCTTTTTTGGAATGCAGCAGGATTAATTAACATTTAGCCTATCTCTTAGAACTAAGGTGTTTCCCCATGCCTGGATTCTTGAGATTCTGTGTCAGAAATCAACTTGTGGCTAGTCCAGCCATTTAGTAAGACCTTGGTTCCAATGGCCACACCCACAGACTGAAACCCACCACTTCAACAGTCAGAGTTGCATGCTTTCAGAACAGGAAGAATGCCCGAGAGAAGGGATGTGTTCCCACGAATTTATCCTCAGCCCATCCCTTTCTGAATTTAAAGAATACACAATTCCTAACTTACTGACCCATGTAGGTCCAAACAAAGTTCTTTTTAAGAAATATAAAGAAAATGGGATCTGATTTTGAACATTTAAGAAAGGGAAACATAATTCGTATTTTTAAAAGCAATTCAGAAGATGTCTGCTTCCTTTTAAAACTTTCTCAGTCAGTCTCTTAATTGTGGTATTGCAGTAGTAATAATATCAAGAATATATGCTGCTGGCATATGGAAATTATTTTAAAATACAATGCTAAATGTGAATTAATAATTTATTTATATGGCTTTTGTTTCTCACAGATTGACAAAATAATGAATTCCATAGATGTTGGAATTAACAGTGAACTTAAAGAAATGAACGGTGAGACCACAAGTAAGGAAACCTTTCTTTTATGCTGTAATTAGTAAATTGCTCAGGAACTGGCTAGAAAATTATAGGAGACTTTAGATAATTTCATGTTTTTATCATGATAACAGCAGCTACAAATTATTTCCTTCCACTCATATCAAACAACCATGACTTCTAAATATCAATTTTAAGTACACTGATTCAGCACATGGAGGGATTTTTTTCCCCCATATGCTAATAAGCCAGTTAACATTAATGGAGTTTCAACTTTGTGTAGAGTTAAGTATGAAGCACTTCAATTTGTTGTAAAGTATGATGACCTGATACACTGCAATTTCGCATTCAGTGAAATGTCCCAATCATCCTGGCAAGAGTGATTAACACTTTACCCCCAGATTGTGGGCTCCAGTATGGCAAGAACTATGTGTTACTCATCTTCATGTACCCCAGAATGCCTAGCAGAGTGTCTCACGAATAGTTGATTTTGCAGTCACTATTTAATATATTGCCCAATGAAGTATTATTTTTTCTCTATAATTAAAGCTCAGAGTAGAATTCCATTTGCAATTTTCTTTGAAGACTTTTTGCTTCATACTAATGGATGATGTCAAATTCCAGATAGCTAAATATAAAAATAATAGCCCAATTCATGCTAGAGAAACTACTATTTTGGAAAGAATCAAAAGATCTGGCTTCATTTCCACCCAGCCACTAAGTAGTGGTATAACCATAGATTATCACATAGATCTATACAATTTGGAGTTAAAACAAGTGACTGCTAAGCTCTCTGAAGAACTCATGGTTAAGTTGGTAGTGATAGTTGATGGTTTTGTTGCGATGGTAAGATTAAGGTCTGTGAGAAAGAAGTCTAAATATATTATAGGATAAAAGGGATTTTGTGGCCTTTTGACTAGTCACTGGAGCTTTTTAGACAGCACCTCATGTGACTCTTAAGCACAAGAAAGTTGGAAAATGGCTCTCTTATGAGGCACTGGACCAAGGTGGATAAGAAGTTGCATGGAAATCTGAGGTTGCAGTCACTGAAGGGGATATTCAGGCCTAAATGAACACCTCACTCATTTCTCCTATACTGGTACAGATAAGGAATTGCTCTAATATGACTGGACCCCATTTTAATTAAGTGATAATTGTTTAAAAGTTTACATAATTTTTTGAAATGCATATTTATTTAAGATTTTTAAAATTGAAAAATTATTTTTAAAAGTACCAAAATTGTGTGCATATATCTAGGGACACAAATATGACATTAGCTCTGTGTATAGCCACGTCTCTGATACAGAAATGCTGATAAACATTGAAGATTTTTCTAGTATTCAAAGAACTAGCCTAGGAATGTATGTTGCCACATGGTTCTTCTAGACATGCTTACAGAATAATTTCAAGAAAGTGTAGGAATGCATATTTTTAATTGGGATGAAGTAAACATTTTTTTTTTTTATCAATAAGAAATTCCCTGATACTAAGAATGTTCAGGCAGGCACATAGTACTTTTTCTATTGGAAGGCTTAGGTGACATTGAACATTAATGATCTGAAATTCTTCAAACAGATAATATGATATTATAATGAAAGGGTAATGTTATAATAAGAATAAATGTTAAAAATGCCAGTCAGGCAAAGCTGCCTTTCAGGGGCACGTTAGTAGCAAATAAATCCACAGATTATATTCCCTAATTCTCTTTCTACCACTTATACCACCATCCTACCCTGCCTTTATTTACTATTTTTCTACAGTGATAATGAAAATGAAAGTGGAGACTCTGTCCTCAGATTCATTACTACTAACGAAGTCTGGTTCTATATCTCTGTTAATTTTTGCCTCTTAATTTCATATTTATTATACACTAAGTGATTGGCCATGCCATGTGGTATTCCAATTGACCTTTAGGTTATTGTGGATTACAACTTTACTAGACTGCAGGCTTTTCCTTCTTGAGGCTAGATAGACTAGAGAGGTGATAACCCCATGCAAATTCCACAAATACATACTGGGTACCACATGTCATTGGGAAATCAAGTGATGAAATAAAAAGTCAGACAGACATGAATTCAAATCTCAGTTCTGCTATTTACTAGGGTCTTGGCAACTCATTCAATTTCCCAATCAACAGAAACGAGGTTAATATAGGATCATTGTAGAGATATGTCCAATGGCATATGGGTGGAGTCAGACTCATGTAGATATGTATTAAGTTTCAACTCCTCACCTTGCCCTACCACAAGGGAAATGTGGTGTTTGACACTGTGGATTTACATATGTGGAGATAAACACACATTAGCCCTTTCTTTAGGAATTCCATGATGTCAGTTAGTCTCATAGTCTTGATGTTAAATTTGCTATGCTCCCTGGAATAGTAGCTTGTCAATTATAATTCAGGTAGTAACAAACCCAATAGTCAGATGATACCAGAGAAGAGTAACTACTAAAAGAGATCATTAAACTCCAAGATACCCTGGCAAAGAAAAGAGAAAAATCTACTTTATTGACTTTCAAAAAAAAACCACACTAGACAGACTATCAGTGTATGGACTGTATTGGAATCATCTTAAGTACATGAATATAAAAAGTAACATTTAGTTAAAAGGTGTTCTTAAGGCTGGGATTTTTTTTCCTATACTTAACATTAATTATATTCAAAGAGAAATATTCTAGATTCTTATCTTTTAAAAACCTACTTTTTCCAAGATATCAATTCCATCTAAATTTTATTTATAAATGAAAGCTATTAAAATGAATTTATAAAAGATTTTATCATGGAATACACTATATTAGATAGATAAAGCATAACTCGGGCTATTTACTGGTGAGTTCATAGCTCTGAAAACAGTCACTAACATTAATCTGCAACTCCACTTTCGAAGCTTTTGCTCCTTTTCCTCCAAGAGTCTGAGTGCCAAGTTACAGTTCAGAGTCCTTCATAGCTGAGATCCTCATGGAGAGGATAGAGATCTTTAACTGAGAGTTTCTAGGAACCTAGGAACTCACCAAGGCAGAATAAGTTTTATTTCTTCTCCTGATCTAAGCTCTACCTTTGCCCTAGTATGCAAGAACATGTAGTGCCTCACTTGTCCCTTTCCACAAAGAGGGTCTCCTTCTGGGGGGTCAGGACAGACATTTCCACACCCCCAGAAGCTGCTCCTCCCTGATGTTCAGCTGCTTTCAGGCCCTTGGTATTTGCTCACATAGCTCTAGATAATAAGCATCAAGAGATACTTTGCCAACGATGCAGCGGATAGCTGTTTTTCTAATGAGGTTGTTGATGGAAATATCATTCCTTAAATTATAGGAAAACTTTTTTTTTTTTTTAAAGCTATTTACAATTTTCCAGAGTTGTCTTGTTGTGGAAATGACAAAGAGGAAAAGAGCTGAAATGTATTCCTTTCTTACTGGGTGTCAGATATTATGCACTTTTCTCCTGTGAACATTTTTCATTCAGTTCTCAAAATAACTGGGCGAGGTATTATTATACCCATTTTACAGATGAAGAAAGGCTCTGAAAAAGTAAATAATTTGTCAAAATCAACGGCTTCAAAAGTAGGTTTGTTTCTTCCTGAAATCCATTATCCTTTTTTTTTTAAAGATTTTATTTATTTATTTGACAGAAATCACGAGTAGGCAGAGAGAGAGGAGGAAGCAGGCTCCCCGCTTAGCAAAGAGCCCAATACGAGGCTCGATCCCAAGACCCTGGGATCCTGACCTGAGCCGAAGGCAGAGGCTTTAACCCACTGAGCCACCCAGCCCCCATGAAATCCATTATCCTTTCAATCAAATACACTATCTACAGAGAGCAACAGAAGCCAGCCATTTGCTTCTTTCTCTTTACTTCAAATCATACTCATAGGCACTAAAGAGAGCCAACAAAGAGTGTTTAAGTGTAGAACCAGCCACTTCCTCATAGCAAAGCCTAACTATTGGTATAGCGAAAGCTTTATCTCCAACTCCAAAGCCCTCCCATAGTATAGGTCACATGGTCATATATTTAAATGAGTCACAGCTCTAAATATCTCCTGTGTCCCAAAGTGCATAAATGCTGATAAAGACCTAAGTTTCACTTCTTTTCAGAGGAAGACTTTCCCTTGCCTCCAGCAATATTCCTTTTTCCATGAGCTGTTAAATTGCACATTAAAAACCTCTCCATGAGATGCTTTGTAACAGACATAATTTATTTTTGATTTTTATTTCTTTTTACAGCACTATTTTTAATAGAACCAACTGGGGAAGGTGGGTAGTAGAATACGTTAGCACACAAGCACCCTATTTTGTCCAAATTAAGAGAAGACTTATTTTTATTATATTTTATATAACACTTCACTGAGTAGCTTTTTGTTCAGATAGATTAAATCTAAGCAATTCTTAATAATACACTGGCCATGTAAAAATGTGAAGTATAGTAATTATTAGACTAGCATGAGTTAATCTTTATCAAGAGATAGTGTTTAATCAACCAAACAATTGTGTTCTTAGCACAATAGCCACTAAAATCTATTTAAAACTGTTCATTTGAAATAGTTATTAAAAGCTATAATAACCTACACAATATAGATTTTGATCATTAGGATAGAGCTGAGGTTTTCTGGTTTTGAAATTATTAGTAATATTTACATGTGAAATTAGGCTTCTCTTAAAAAATGAAATAGTTGAATATTACTCTATGGCCTAATATTTGCCTATGATGTATCAATAGTTAGAACTGGTATATTGTTTTTAATTCAACTCAATATTTAAGCTTTCTGCAAAAGACCTAGAGCAGGTAACAAGTACAGTCTCTCAGCTATATTGGAATACTTTCCCTAATATCTTTCATATGTGATCAGCCAACAACTGCTCCAATATGTCCCACAATGATATGCTCACTACTTTCAGAGACAATATATTCTACCACTAGGAAGTTCAAATTGTTAACAACTTTATTTTTTGACATAGGTTTGGATATGCACTCTAACAATTACTAGTATTGTGACCTTGAGGAAATCATTTCACAGCCTAAACCTCACTTCCTCACATAGAAAACAGCTATAACAAATATCTGCCTTCCCTCAGCATCATTAGAAAAATCTAATGAATTACTACATGATAAAGTAGTTAGCTGCATTCCTAGTACACAGTAGACTATACTGGATGATATCTCCCCTCTTTGATTTATCTTTTCCCTTCTATCCATTTTCTCTTTAAAATTTTTTCCTAAGAAACAAAGGGTGAATAGTGGCCCTTTATTTATTTCTAATACATATAAGTACCTTCAAGATATGAATGATATTTTCGATAGGCTATACTTCTTACACATTCACCATAAAATTGGAAAGCAGCTGCCAAGAATCTTCTTTGTAAGATACTTTAAAAATACTAGTTGAACAACTTTTATATAAATTTCAGGGCATTTTACAAAGTTTACAACTAACAATTCATACTGGGAAGAGAATAGGAGGTGTAGGGGAAGAAAAAATCTTCCTCTGCCCTTCAAGTTCTTCCAACTGGACCAAGAATTAAATTTACATAAGACCAATTAATAGGAGGAAAACAACAACAACAACAACAAAGTTTTACTACATGTGCATGGAGGCCCAACACTGAAATTGAAATCTAAAGAAATGACCAAGGCAGGCAGTTTTTATACTTTTTAGACAGAGACAATAAATACGTGAAGAACTGACAGGATAAAGAAAACCGATGTTTGGGAAGTTTAGTTAGTGAGGAATTCTAAGCAGAATTTTGGTTGAGGTAGCTGATTAGTAAAAAAGTTAACAAGTTTTGTTTCCATGTTTTCTTGTTTCTACAGTTTCCTTGGCTTTGAAGTCCCTATCTCTGGTAATAAGGATATGGTTTTACTTCTTAGTTCAGGGTGGGGTACCTTCCATGTGAGAGGTTTATTTCTTGCTTTTAGGGGGACAAAGGATGGTCTGAGTGTTCTTGTACCAGGTATTTCCCAAGTAGCTTCAATTCAAAATAATCAGCATGCCATTGTGGCACATTTTGGGCCGCCTGCCTTGGCCCCTCTGCCTTGGGCCCCTACAGAGGTAAAAGTAATTAAGACTGATTCAAAATATAGCTAATAGACCTCCATAAGTTATGGATCATCATAATGATTGCTTTTAAATACAAATTTGTCTTCCTAAAGTGTAATGAAGAATTAGCTGATAAACATGGGTCACTTACCCATGAAAAAATTTTATAGTTTATACTGGTTGTTTCTTTGATACTCTGTCCTGAAAAAAAGGCTTCTCATCTATGTGTATTTTGGGAACTCAAATATAAAGTTCTAGAGAATTGGGAAATGAAATGTTTTATAAGTTGAAGAACAATGGTACCCAACACTATCACTTAGAGGAATGCATCCTAAGGAAGCAAGAGGACAAGAACAAAATAAGTGTATATAAACGTGTACATCTCAGCATTGTTTATGGTCCTTCAAAAACTAAAATCAAACCAAATGAACATTTATAGAAAATTTATAAATTGAGTTACTGTAATTCTCTATGATAAAATATTAAACTTTTAATTAGATAATTTAAAATGACATTAGATCTAAATTTATTATCATGGAATTATAGCCATAATTTATTACTAAATGAAATGAGTAGATAACAAAGTAAATTATAATCCCATTTTTGAATATACGTGCATGAAAAAGATTTGGAGGATGAGTGCAAAATGGTTTACTGTGACTATCTCTGGGTAAGCTTATCAGTGATTATTATTTTCTTCTCTCCTAAATTCTCTGAAGTTTTTACAGCAAATATACATTATTTTATGTTTATTGTCAGCCTTTCAATTGAAAAAGGTATATGTCAATTTAGTAAATAAATACATTGAAAAACAGGTTATAATTTATATATGATAAACATATAAAATCACATATATATAAACATTTATATGTAAACATAAAATGTTATAGCTATCAATGTAATAATAAAAGGTTTGCCAAGTAAATACTATTAATGAATACGTGATTAAGTCTTTTTATCAGTTTTGAGCTAAAATAACTATTTCAGTGGCTTTCATTTAATTTATTTTCTTATGTTACTGCAAAAACTATCTACACATATTTTTAAAATCTTATTAAACCAATCTCTGATCAAAATGATTTTTTTAATGTCCACTGTCAATCTATGTGCATATTCTGGTGATATTCTAGTCCTTGTCTATGTGTATACTCAGTTTCTATATATTAAAAATAATCATATAGGTAGAATTTTGCAATTCTCATTTTCACATATTTCACAAAATTCTATTTTCTTACTTTTTTTTCTTACCTCTTGCTTTATCCCTCCTGTGAATATCCAATGTTAGCATGTATATTCTTCTACTCTTTTCTCCAGTTTCATGCAATCACAAACAGAAAAGTGATGATGATAGATAGGTAGATAGATAGATAGATAGATGATAGATAACTGTTGTTTGTGTTTTAACAACAAGAAATCACACTAATACATTTCTCTGCAACCTATTCTTCTCATTCAACAATAAATCATAACTTTACCTTACTTTCATAATCAGTGAACTAAATAACCTGTAAAACAAAATTGTCCTCATAAAGTTCACCCTCAGAGAGGAAAATTTCTCTGATTATGTTGCTGCTCCAGGCTCTGCACTCCCTTGCTCTGTGACTTGCAAAACAACATCTCACACTGAGCCTCAGTTTCCTAATTTGAAAATTAAAAGGTAGAACTAGATTTTTTCCAACTCAATAATTCCATGACTCATAATTTTTATCTTCTGTTTTATGGGTTGTGTTTGGCAGATTGTCCTTTTTTAAAGCTTTCCACTTCTTAATCTCTTAAGGACAAATGACCAATAAATTTCAAGTATGTGTATTTCAACTAGGTTCCTCTAAGAATGTTGCTAGATCTTCATTTTATACTCCTTTAAAGATATATTAGCATAATAAATGCATAATTTAATTGATATAGTTGTGTAAGATATTTAAGTTCTTTGGTTTTTTGTGCAAAAAAAAATGACAAGCTGAAATCATGCGTATATTAGTGATGCAAATGGGTATAAATGCAGAATTTCTGATACTATATTTTGCTTGCTTCTTGAATCCACTAAGCTTCTTATAAGTATATTTTAGACAAAAAAGTAGTTAACATTTCAATAGTGCATACTTTTCATTAGGTTGCCAATCCTGACCAAGTTCTCACAAAGGCCTATTTCTTACCCACTGACTTGATCTGACCGAGCTGTAGTTTAGCATCTCCCTTCCCCACAGGGTCCTGAAGTTTGGCTTGGCCCCAAATCTAAACAAGTCCTAAATGCAGGAGGACATCTTCCCTTAAGAGTTCATTCAGAATCAACTGACAAGAGAGAAACATTTCCTGTTAATGCCACTCTCTTCATATCCTCTGCTCAGCTCCCCCTGCTGCTCCATTTCCCCTCCATGTTCCTATAGACTTGCTTTACCCCTCGTTATTGAAAAAGGCAAAAAAAAAAAAAAAAAAGGCATTTTTCTGTTTGATTTTGAGATGCCTGAAATCCTGAGGAAGGAGGATTCTCCCTGTTGTAATAATCTTTTTAAGTTTCTCCTTGCCTAAGTCTGTATTTGACAGTACTAAAAATTTCTTAGGTCTTTCTGATTCATCTTACACCTTCTCAGCCAGTTTTACTTTTCCTATGTCTTATCAGACCATAAAGGGTGTTTCCCACTGTCAATCCTTAGGGACTATATAACTGATTTTCTTTGTGTAGTCATTGTTTTGAAAAATGTGTGCATGCTTCTATGTGTGTACATGTGTAGGACATGTAGAGTATACCTACAATATCAGAATTGTATATGTGACATAATTATAGATGTGAGATATATACAGATTGATTTCTGATACAATTCTTTTTTAATTAATTATTTAATTAACATATAATGTATTATTTGCCCCAGGGATATAGTTCTGTGAATTGTCAGGCTTACACACTTCACAGCACTCACAATATCGCATACACTCCCCAATGTCCATAACCCAACCACCCTCTTCCTTCCCTACTTTCCCCTAGCAAACCTCAGTTTATGTTGTGAGATTAAGGGTCTCTTATGGTTTGTCTTCCTCCCAGGCTCATCTTGTTTTATTTTTTCCTTTCCTATACCCCCAAACCCCCACTCTGCCTCTCAAATTCCTCATATCAGGGAGATCATATAATTGTCTTTCTCTGATTGACTTATTTCGCTCAGCATAATACCCTCTAGTTCCACCCACGTCATTGCAAATGGCAAGATTTCATTTCTTTTGATGACTGCATAGTATTCCATCATATATATATATCACTTCTTCTTTATCCATTCATCTGTTGATGGACATCTGGGTTCTTTCCATAGTTTGGCTATTGTGGACATTGCTGCTATAAACATTTGGGTGCACATGCCCCTTCAGATCACTACATTTTAATCTTTAGAGTAAATAACCAGTAGTGCAATTGCTGGGTCATAGGGTAGCTCTATTTTCAACTTTTTGAGGAACATCCATGCTGTTTTCCAGAGTGCCTGCATCAGCTTGCATTCCCACCAACAGTGTACGAGGGTTCCATTCCTTTCTCTGCATCCTCTCCAACATCTGTCATTTCCTGACTTGTTAATTTTAGCCACTCTGACTGGTGTGAGGTAGTATCTCATTGTGGTTTTGATTTGTATTTCCCTGATGCTGAGTGATGTGGAGCACTTTTTCATGTGTCTGTTGGCCATTTGGATATCTTCTTTGCAGAAATGTCTGTTCGTGTTTTCTCCCATTTCTTGACTGGATTATTTGTTCTTTGGGTGTTGAGTTTGATAATTTCTTTATAGATTTTTGGATGCTAGCCCTTTATCTGATATGTCATTTGCAAATATCTTCTCCCATTCTGTCAGTTGTCTTTTTGTTTTGTAATTGTTTCCTTTGCTGTGCAAAAGATTTGAACTTGATGAAGTCCCAGCAGTTCATTTTTTTGCCCTTGCTTCCCTTGCCTTTGGCAATGTTTCTAGGAAGAAGTTGCTGCAGGTGAGGTCAAAGAGGTTGCTGCCTGTGTTCTCCTCAAGGATTTTGATGGAGTCCTGCCTCACACTGAGGTCCTTCATCCATTTTGAGTCTATTTCTGTGTGTGGTGTAAGGAAATGGTCCAGTTTCATTCTTCTGCATGTGGCTGTCCAATTCTCCCAACACCGTTTGTTGAAGAGACTGTTTTTTTTCCATTGGACATTCTTTCCTACTTTGTTGAAGATTAATTGACCATAGAGTTGAGGGTCCATTTCTGGGCTCTCTATTCTGTTCCATTGATCTATGTGCCTTTTTTCGTGCCAGGACCATACTCTTTTGATGATGACAGCTTTGTAATAGTCCTTGAAGTCTGGAATTGTGATGCCACCAACTTCAGCTTTCTTTGTCAACATGCCTCTGGCTAGTCAAGGTCTTTTCTGTTTCCATATAAATTTTAGTATTATTTGTTCCATTTCTTTGAAAAAAATGGATGGGATTTTGATAGGGACTGCATTAAATATGTAGATTGCTTTAAGTAGCATAGACATTCTCACAATATTTATGATTCTAATCCATGAGCATGGAAAGTTTTTCCATTTCTTTGTATCTTCCTCAATTTCTTTCATGAGTACTTTATAGCTTTCTGAGTACAGAGTCTTTGCCTCTTTGGTTACATTTACTCCTAGATATCTTATGGTTTTGGGTGCAATTTTAAATGGGATCGACTCCTTAATTTCTCTTTCATCTGTCTTGTAGTTGGTGTATAGATGGAACTGATTTCTGTGCATTGATTTTATATCCTGACACTTTACTGAATTTCTGTATAATTCTAGCAGTTTTGGAATGGATTCTTTTGGGTTTTCCACATAAAGTATCATATCATCTGCAAAGAGTGATAGTTTGACCTCTTCTTTTCTGGTCCAGATGCCTTTAATTTCTTCTTGTTGTCTGATTGCTGAGGCTAGGACTTCTAGTACTATGTTGAATAGCAGTGGTCATATGGACATCCCTGCTGTGTTCCTGATTTTAGTGGAAAAGCTTTCAGTTTTTCCCCATTGAGAATGATATTCTCTGTGGGTTTTTCATAGATGGCTTTGATGATATTGAGGTATGTACTCTCTATCCCTACACTTTGAAGAGATTTGATCAAGAAAGGAAGCTGTACTTAGTCAAATGCTTTTCAGCATCTATTGAGAGTGTCATATGGTTCTTGTTCTTTCTTTTATTAGTGTATTGTATCACATTGATTGATTTGCAGATGTTGAACCAAACTTGCAGCCCAGGAATAAATTCCACTTGGTTGTGGTGTATAATCTTTTTAATGTACTGTTGATTCCTATTGCCTAGTATTTTGGTGTGAATTTTTGTGTCTGTGTTCATCAAAAATATTGGTCTGTAATGTCTTTTTTGATGGGGTCTTTGTTTGGTTTTGGGATCAAGGTAATGCTGGACTCATAAAATGAGTTTGGCAATTATCCTTCCATTTTTATTTTTTGGAACAGTTTCAGGAGAATAGGTATTAATTCTTCTTTAAATTTCTGGTAGAACTCCCCTGGGAAGCCATCTGGCCCTCGGCTGTTGTGTTTTGGGAGAATTTTGATGACTGCTTCAATCTCCTTACTGCTTGTGGGTCTGTTCAGGTTTTCTATTTCTTCCTGGTTCAGTTTTGGTAGTTTATAGGTCTCTAGGAATGCATCCATTTCTTTGATTGTCGAATTTGCTGGCATATTTTTGCTCATAATGTGCTCTTATAATTGTATTTCTTTGGTGTTGGTGGTGATCTCTGTCATTCATGATTTTACTTATTTGGGTCCTTTCTCTTTTCTTTTTGATAAGTCTGGCCAGGGGGTTATGAATCTTATTAATTCTTTCAAAGAACCAGCTCCTAGTTTCATTGATTTGTTCTACTTCTATTGATTTGTCCTTTTGGTTTCTACTGTCTTGATTTCTGCTTGGATCTCTTCTCCTGCTGGGTTTAGGCTTTCTTTGCTGTTCTTTCTCCAGCTCCTTTAGGTATAGAGTTAGTTTGTGTACTTGAGACCTTTCTTGTTTCTTGAGAAAGGCTTGAATCGCTATATACTTTCCTCTCAGGACAGCCTTTGCTGTGTCTCACAGATTTTGAACAGTTGTGTTTTCATTATCATTTGTTTCCATGAATTTTTTCAATTCTTCTTTAATTTCCTAGTTGACCCATTCATTCTTTAGTAGGATGCTCTTTAGGAGGTTAAAGAGTTCTTTCCAACTTTCCTCTTGTGATTGAGTTCCAGCTTCAAAGCATCATGGTCTAAAAATATGCAGGGATTGATCCCAATCTTTTAGTAGCAGTTGAGACCGGATTTGTGACCCAGGATGTGATCTATTCTAGAGAATGTTTCGTGCACTAGAGAAGGATGTGTATTCTGTTGCTTTGGGATGGAATGTTCTGAATATTTCTGTGATGTCCATCTGGTCCAGTGTGTCATTTAAGACCTTTATTTCCTTATTGATCTTTTGCTTGTATGATCTGTGCATTTCAGTGAGGGTGGTGTTAAAGTCCCTTACTATTGTTGGATTATTGTCTATGTGTTTCTTCTATTTTGTAATTAGTTGGTTTATGGAGTTGGCTGCTCCCACGTTGGGGGCATAGATATTTAAAATTGTTAGATCTTCTTGTTAGACAGACCCTTTGAGTATGATATAATGTCCTTCTTTATCTCTTATAGTCTTTGGCTTAAAATCTAATTGATCTGATATAAGGATTGCCACCCCAGCTTTTTTTTGATGCCCATTAGCGTGGTAAATTGTTTTCCACCCCCTCACTTTAACTATGGAAGTGTCTTCATTTCTAAAATGAGTTTCTTGCACATAGCATATTGATAGCTTTTGTTTTTTTATCCATTCTGGTACCCTGTGTCTTTTGATTGGGGCATTTAGCCCATTTACATTCAGGGTAACTATTGAAAGATACGAATTTAGTGCCACTGAATTGCCTGTAAGGTAACTGTTATTGTATATTGTCTCTGTTTCTTTTTGGTCTACTACTTTTAGGCTCTCTCTTTGCTAAGAGAACCGCTTTCAATATTTCCTGTAGGACTGGTTTGGTGTTTGCACATTTTTACATTTTTGTTTGTCCTGGAAATTTTTTATCTCTCCTTCTATTTTCAATGACAGCCTAGCTGGATATAATATTCCTGGATGCATATTTTTCTCATTTAGTGCTCTGAATATATCATGCCAGTTCTTTCTGGCCTGCCAGGTCTCTGTGGATAAGTCTGCTGCCAATCTAATATTTCTACCATTGTATGTTAAACACTTCTTGTCTCGAGCTGCTTTCAGGATTTTCTCTTTGTCAATAAGACTAGTAAGTTTTACTACTAGATGATGGGGTGTGGACCTATTTTTATTGATTTTGAGGGGGGTTCTCTGTGCCTCCTGGATTTTGATGCTTGTTCCCTTTGACATATTAGAGAAATTCTCTCTTATAACTTGCTCCAATATACCTTCTGCCCCCTCTCTCTTTCTTCTTTTCTGGAATCCCAGTTATTCTAATATTGTTTCATCTTATGATATCACTTATCTCTTGAATTCTCCCCTCATGGTCCAGTAGTTGTTTGTCTCTCTTTTGCTCAGCTCCTTTATTCTCCATCAGTTTGTCTTCTATATCACTAATTCTCTCTTCTGCCTTATTATCCTACCAGTAAGAGCCTCCATTTTTGATTGCACCTCATTAATAGCTTTTTTTATTTCAGCCTGGTTAGATTTTAGTTCTCTTATTTCTCCAGAAATGGATTTTATTTCTCCAGACATGGTTTCTCTAATATCTTCCATGCCTTTTTAAAGCCCAGCTAGCACCTGAGAATCATCATTCTGAACCCTAGATCTGACATATCTGTATTGATTAGGTCCCTAGCCATTGCTACTGGCTTTTGTTATTTTTTTGTGGTGAGTTTTTCTGACTTGTCATTTTATCCAGGTAAGAATATATAAACAAGGGAATAAAATACTAAAAGGGTGGCAAAGACCCCAGAAAGATGTATGCTTACCAAGTCAGAAGACACCACAAACCAGAGGAGAAAAAAGGGGGTAAAAAGAAATTTTAAATATATATATATATATATATATATATATATATATGATACTTCATTGTAAATATATATATAAATATATATATTTAAATATATATATTTATATACCACAAACCAGAGGAGAAAAAAGGGGGTAAAAATAAATTTTAAATATATATATATTAAATATATATATTTAAATATATACATAAATATATAATATATAAATATATAAATTTATATATAAATATATAAATCTATATATGTTTAAATATATATATATATATATGACTGGTGAATAGACCAGAGCCACTCACTTTATTTTTGGGTGTATTTTGGTCTCTCAGAAGAAACTACCTCCCAAAATTTTCAATAAAGAAAAACATATATACAAAAATAAGGGTAAACATGATGAAGGGATGGAAAATGACTGTAAAGATGACAATTTTTTAAAAATCCTAAAAAAGCAATTGATAAGATAAGTTGGTTGGAAAAAGAAAAAAGAAAAAAGAAAATAAAAGGTGTGGGGGAGAGAATGTGCTTAGGCTGGAGAGTAGAACAATGCTATGTGCCAGATTTAGGGTGTATTTTGATCTATCAGGAGAAATTGTATCCCAAAATTTTTATAAAAAAAATATATATATATATATATATATATATATATATATATATATATATACAAAAAATAAGCTTAAATAAAGGATGAAATATGACTATAATAATGATGGTTTAAAAAGGCTTTTTGAAAGGTATTGTTAAGATAAACTAGTTAAAAAACATTAAAAGAGCAAAAAGTAAAAGTTAAAAAAATTAGAATAAGAAAAAAATAAATTTAAAAAAATTAATTAACTTTGCAAGACTGAAGGATCATGGGGAGAAAGCCATGAATTTCATGCATGGCTTTCTCCTATCTCTGGAGTTAGGCTGTTTTTCTTGTTCAGTGAGCTTGGTCTTGGCTGGATGTTCTTGCTGATCTTCTGGGGAAGGGGCCGGTGGTAGTGATTCTTCAGTGTCTTTGCCCGAGGCAGAATTTTATAGCCCTTGCCAGGCGCCAGGCTAAGAAATCTGCTCAAGTTCACTCTCGCGCCAGGCTAAGAAATCTGCTCAAGTTCACTCTCGGTAGCTTTTGTTCCCTGAATGCTTTCCATAGAGCTCTGGAGGGCGGGAATGAAAATTGGGCTTCTCAGTCTCTGGCCCTGAGGAGCCAAGAGCTCAGGGACCCACTCCTCAGTGTGCCCTCAGAGAAAAGGGATCAATTACTCCCCTCTCCCTAGTCTCTAGCTGCACTCGTGCTTACCTGGACTGTGATCGAGCGTTTCTATCTCTGGCACACAGTTCCATTTGGAGTCTCCAAACCCAGCAGATTCCTGCCTCCAGAGGGGGAAGGTGAG
This sequence comes from Mustela nigripes, assembly GCF_022355385.1. NCBI lineage: Eukaryota > Metazoa > Chordata > Mammalia > Carnivora > Mustelidae > Mustela > Mustela nigripes. The sequence continues at coordinate 21,741,891 of NC_081562.1, forward strand.
TCTCCTTGGATCTGCCACTTGTGGGGTCCCTGTTCAAAGAGCAATGGCCAGACTTTGCCTTGGACCATGGTTTAAGGTAACCCTGACCTGAGAGCTCATGGCTCGGCTCTGTTGCTGTAGTCAGCTTCCCTCCTCCAATACCTGGGAGCTCTGCAACATTCAGACACCCCCGATCTTTCAGTGACCCCGTGGATCCTGAGACCACACTATCCCTGTGAGGGCTCCAACTATGTTTAGCCTCTGGAGCAATGCCCTCAGTGGAGCAGTCTCCTAAAGGTTTTGGTTTTGTGCTCTGTTGCTTCACTGCTTGTTGGGAGCTGGCCCCTCCCCCTGTGGTCTATCTTCCCATCACTTAGGATTCACTTCTCCACATATCCTGCCTTTCAGAAAGTGGCCAATTTTCTGTTCCTAGAATTGCTGCTCTTCTCCTTGATCTCTTGTTGAGTTTGTAGGTGTTTGATAACTTATAGGTGTTTGTAGCTTGATAACTATCTAGCTGAACTCCTATGACTTGATGTCATTTCAGTCTGCTACTCCTCTGCCCTTCTGATCCAATTCTGTATCAATCAGGAATTTTCTAAGAAAATTATCTTTTATCTATTCATATCATACCAAGTGCTCATAATTATAAAACACCAGTGAAATATTAAAGCATTTTAAATAAAACTGCAACATACAATAGCAAATACCTTATCACTTATTGTTGCTAAAATATGAAAGGCTTGGTATAGTGACATTGAGCCTTTATTGTAAAAGTAAAGGAAAGATTGTCTTCTTTTTTTAAAGACTGAATAATATTCCATTCCAAGTATATACCACACTTTCTTTGTCCGTTGATCCATTAATGACATTTAGGTTGTTTCCATAGCATGGCTGTTGTGAATAATGCTGCAATGAATATGGGAGTGTGGATGTCTCTTTGAGATCCTGATTTCAATTCTTTTGGATATATATCCAGAAGTGGGATTCCTGGATCACATGGTGGTCCTATTTTTAATTTTTGAGGAAATTCCATAATTGTTTTCCAGGGTGGCTGCACCACTTTACATTCCCAACAACGATGCACAAGGTTCCCCTTTTTCTGACCTCCTTGCCAATACTTGTTATCTTTTTTTTTTTTTAAGATTTTATTTATTTATTTGAGCAAGAGAGACAGAAAACACAAGCAAGGGGAGCAGCAGGCAGAGGGAAAGGGAGAAGCAGTCTTCCAGTAGGGCAGGGAGCCCAGTGTGGGGCTTGATCCCAGGACTCTGAGACCATGACCTGAGCCACAGGCAGGCACTTAACTGACTGAGCCACCCAAGCATCCCTCTTCTTTTATAATAGCCATTCTCTCAAGTGTGAGATGATACTTCATTGTAATTTTGATTTTCATTTTTCTGATATTAAGTGATCTTGAACTTCTTTTCATATACCTCTTTGCCTGGAAGATGTGATGCTAAGTGAAATAAGCCAGACACAGAAGGACAAATATTATATGATTCCACTTACATATCTTAGTCCATTCAGGGTGCTCTAATAGAAGACCACAGTCTTGGTGACTTATAAACAATAACAATTTATTTCTCACAGTTTTGAAGGCTGGGAAGTGCAAGATAAAGGAATCTGAGAAATTTGTGAGTGAATTTCTGGTGAAAGCCCACCTCCTACTTCATGCAGTCATCTTTTCACTGTGTCCTCATGTGAAAGGGGGCAAGGTACCTCTCAAGGGTCTCTTACAAGGGGACTGCCCATTCATGAGGGCTTACTTCCCAAAGTTTCCACCTCCAAATATCATCACACTAGGGATTCGATGTTAACAATTTTGGAGGGCACAAACATTCAGTCTATAGCACATGAGGTATCTAAAATAGTCAAACTCATAGAAACAGAGGATAGACTGGTGCTTGCCAGGAGCTTTGGGAGGGGGGAAGGGGAGTTGCTCTTCAACAGGTATAAAATTTTAATTTGCAAGATGCAAAAGTTCTAGAGATCTGCTGCATAACATTGTGCTCTATAATTAACAATACTGTATTGTATACTTAAAATTTTGTTAAGAGGGCATAGATCCCATGTTAAATGTTCTTACGACAATAAAAAATAAAAACAAAGAATAAAGGAAAGAAAACAGGCCTCCATTACCCTTATTACCCTCTGCATTCACAACACAAATGTCTTCCACTTGAGCTTCTCAAGCATTTAAAAAACCATTTGTATCTGGTATACTTTTGTTATTTTTTTTTTCCAATGGAGTAAGTGCTCATATTCTTACTAGTGTTACTTAGAGTGGGACTCTGTATATTTATATTCTGCCTATCTTCAAAAAATACTTGAGAAGGCTTGCAATAAAAGATATAATTACAGTAAAATAAGACCCCATTAAAGCGATAGTAAAAGATATGAACCTGATAGTTTAAAAGAAAAATTTTAGATGAGAGACAAAAGAAAGAAAATATTCCAGCAAACCTAAGGAGAATGACTTCAACTAAGCATACAACTTGGCTCTAAGCTTCTTAGCAAGCCAAGACAAAAGTGGTCTACAGACCTGTCTTTATAAAGAAAATATTATCAGATATATAGAGAAAAGAGCTCTTTTCTAGCTTGAAACTCTGGGGGGAATTTCTCCCATGGGTCATTTTATAAAAGATAGCTAACTAGATTAGGAACAACCCCATCATTCAGGGAAAAGGGAGTATTCTACCTGTGACTTATATATAGCCAGATGTGCAGTGATAAGGTAGTGCTCCTTTCTAGACGGGACTTCTGGCTTTCTCCATGATACAAACAAGCACTAGCTCTAAAATATCAATATTGTTTTCCCTTACCCTTTCAAAAAAGGCCCTCTTTATTTAACCTGTACTGTGGGTCAGTGACTTAAGTACTAGGATTTCAGGGGTATTTAATAAAAAGCACTAAAATGTCACATGACAGGTTGGGGAACTATTAATCATATGTGGAAGAATATGACATATGGTGTCAGAAAATGTAAGTTAGGGTCACAGTTCCATTTCTTACTGGCTGCATGACCTTGGACAACTGACTTCATCATTTGAAGCCTCCATTTTCTTATTCTTTATAATGAGAATAATAGATTTCTTCTTATTATAATTAAATGGAATAATTTGCATGAAAGCACTTATAAACTGCAAAGGTCTATTAGTTATCATTATGTTACCTCCCCAGAAGTCTCTTTACCTTAAAATTAGAGGTCGTTGTGGTCATTTTTCTCTCCAGGCAATTGAATGCATTTTATAAGCACTCAGTAAAATGTGGCTTTGTATTCATGCATAGACAATTCACCCCCTGGAAGATCTCTAAAAACAAAACAAAGCAAAAAATTTTTAAAAAATAGACTTTCTTCTTGAAGAAGTGACCAGTAAATTAGATTTTCTAGTTCATTTTTATGTAGTAGAGAAAAATTTGTTTATGCTATGAACAAAAAAATAAGGCCATTTTCCCCACTAATAAAAACAGGAATAGAGGGGCACCTGGGTGGTTCAGTGGATTAAAACCTCTGCCTCCAGCTCAGGTCATGATCCCAGGCTCCTGGGATGGAGCCCCACACCGGACTCTCTGCGGGGCAGGGAGCCTGCTTCCCTTCCTCTCTCTCTCTGCCCGCCTCTCTGCTTACTTGTAATCTCTGTCTGTTAAATAAATAAATAAAAATCTTTAAAAACAGGAATAGAGAGAAATTCCAGGATAATGAACAAAGACCCAATGTGTAAACACATGCATGCTTACAACATAATTGCTAAGATTAACTGCAGTTCAACTTGTAGTACCATCAGGCTTTCCTAAACAAATTTGGTAAAGAAGGCAGTAAATTATTTTTTTAAAGATTATGCTAACATCTCATTGGTTGTGTGTAACTGGGAACTTAGAGAGCCTGAAGACAGACAGGTGACTATACTGCTATTCTAGTCATCCACACCCAAGAGAAAGCGACAAACTAGACTTAACAATAGTAGCTATAGGAAAAGGTAGAGGGTAGTCTGTGAGAGATGTCTGTTATTTACCAATATTTAACCCTTTCTGAGCCACTAGTTGGTTGGAAAGTCTCCCAGAAACTGTGAGGCATCTTGCAGGAAAAATGCAAATACACTTCAAAATAATTTCCAATCCCTACCACATACTTATGTGTATATATGTACAGACTCATGTGTGCACACACATACAACCATCATGAGAGAGGAAAAGTGCTTGTGGACAAAGGAAACACAGCATTAATGCAGAGATATCAATTTCTGAAAGATTTTCCAAATTCCTAAGAGTACTCCAGACTCTGGATTTCTGGAGTTGAAAGTTTTCATACCTATGATCAAGGCTAAAAATATCACCAAAATCTATCAGAGAACAATGTAGGGTCTCTCCTCCATTTGTGAAGATAGGAGCATAACATCAACAACAGTTCATACCTTAAATAATCATCAGCCATAGTAGATTTGAGAAAGGGTTAAATGAAACATTTAATATTATAAGATGTCAAATAAGAGAATTTTAGGGTGTATAGATGTGGGATCTCTAACATTTCCCCCTTTCATATGCAACCACAGTGTCAGGTATATCCTTTTAGGGATATTTAATCAAAACACAAGCAAATATGAATATACTTTCTTTTTCTCCTTTACTTCTCCCTTTTAAGCTAATTAACAAATAGTATCATACTCTACACACTGTTCTTCATCTTGCTTTTTCAATCTATTAATTTAAATTAATGAAGATCTTTCCATAACACAAAATAGAGCATTACCTGGTATTTAATTGTGTGAATGTACCATAATTTATTTCACTATCTCCTATATTACTTCTGGTATATCATTATTAAAGTGCTTTAATATAAACTTGTTTATATTTTAGATGTGCAAGCATTATCTGATAGGTACATTCCCAAAAGTTAAATTACTGTTCAGGGCACATGTATATTTGTCTCTTTGATAACCACTGCCAAATTGCCCTCCTTAGAGGTTATAATTATTTACCCCATCGCTGGCAGTATATAGGAAAACCTTATGTCCTGACCAATAAAACATGTTATCAATATTTTGGACCTTTGCTCTTTTGGCAGGTAAAAAATAGTATCTCTGTGCCATTTCTTGTATTAAGAGTGAAGTGGAGCTTCTTTTCATATGCTTACTTTCCATTTGTATTTACTTTTCTCTCTAAACTACCTGTTCATATCTTTTGCCTAATTTGGGGATGTTGTTTGTCTATTTGTATTGACTTAAAGGAGTTATTTATCATTAGGCATACAGTTCTGTGTATGTGTTATAAGTTACAATGATCTTCCCTGATTTGGCATTTGTCTTGTGACTTAAATTATGGTTATTTTGCCATGCAAAATTTTTAAAATGTTTTATAGTTTACTTAATCAAGACTTTTTAAAATTGATGGTTTCAAAGTTTTGTGTTATTATTAGAAAGGCTTCCCTCACTTCCACATTATCAAAGAATCTTCCTATAGTTTCTTCTAGTACTTTGATCATTTTGTTTTTTCTAAATGTGTTCTGTAGGTAATTTTCTCTTATATAAGGAATAAGGGATGGATCAAACTATACTTTTATAGATGACTACCCAATTGCTCTTACATCAGTTAATGAATTAATAGTCCATGTGGTCTCACTGATTTGAGAAGCACATTTATTATACCTGATGTCCAGTGATATTTTGGTTTTTATTTACTTTCTATTGTGTTCCTCTCATATCCCTCTATCTATCTACATGTCAATACCACAGACTTGTTAGTTCCGCTTCTAGAGTGCATGTGTTTTCTTACCTTGCAAGTTCATGATTTTATTTTAATGCTTGTAAGTGTTTGAACAATTACCCACCACCTCTCTGCTTCTTCAAGGTTTAAAGATGCCTCGTTTATCTTTAGAGGGCAGGTGAATGACCCTGGTTCTGCAGACTCAGGTATTATCCAGAATTTTTCTTCTAGCTAACAGCTACGCTCAGAGATTAATTCTAAAAGAGAAGCTTTCTAAATAGCGGCAAGATCCCAGCATACTTGCAGGTCTTTGGAGACTAAGATGGTTGGTCTTCATCTGGAGTTTTATTTAAAAAATTAGGTGGCCCCTGGAGAATTGAATTGACAGTCATTGTGAGAGGAATCCTTCTGTGGAAGTCTTTACTTTGAGCCTTTGTTCAGTCTTCCCAAAGCCCAGCCAGCCTCTGAGAGGTGAGCACATATTGTGATTCTCTGCAATGACTGTAATTGATCTTCTGCTTGAATCTGAACCACACTCATCACTCCCTACACTTCATTGCCTTTATACTCCCTTACTCTAGGGCAAAATCTTGTTTATCTGTTCGTTTGTTGGCTGGCTGGCAGGGAGGACAAGGGGTTTCTTTTATTCTTCATTTCCACTTTTATATCATCACAATTCCTTATGCCTAGAAAAATCTGTTCCGTGGTTGCATTCTACCTGCTGAATGGAGTGTTGAAGAAAAATTGCACTGGGTGGGGTTAAGGAAGACTTCATTCAAGACTGTTGCAATAGGAGTAGGAGACTAAATCTAACTCCCCTGAAACACAGGTCGGAGAGTTTTAAGTGCTGGGGTGAGCTACTGGGAAAGTAATAAATGACAGTTATAAAAGAAGATTGGTCAGTATAATTAGGCCATCTCTGTTTACTAATTGCTGCTTATTGAAATTAGGCCCTCCCAAAGCTTGGGAGAGAGGGGTGATATCATTCTGATGGCTGCATTTCAAAAGGATGGCTTTCAGGCCCTTGAGAAGACTTTCCTTGTGTTGTAAAACCATCAAGAGCCTGGGAGAAGATTTACATCTCTAAGAAACAGAGAAATAATTTACAGTTGTAAGTTTTCTAAAGTAAATGCTCTAAGAAAATGGATGTCAGGGGTCTATGGTAAGGAAGAAATCTGTCTAAAGTTTAGCCAAGCTGAAGGGACATTAACCCACAGCTAATCTAGTCACTAATAACTCATTCCACCTGTAACTATCAGATCTCTAATGGAGATTCACCCTCTTCCTTGAGAGAATCATCTGATTACTCAGGACACTGTATTTGTCAACCAAGCTGAGTTAGAGGAATCACACTCTTAAGCACAGTGGTTTCATATGATTTCATGTTTATGAATGTTTACATACATAGGCCAGAAAATGCCTATTGTGGTGCAAGTACTCACAGAACCCCTCCACATGCTACAGTATTTTATACCATGTTTCACAGGACTCTTACTCTTAATAAGAGTAATAAATAACTTTTTAGGAGGCACTTAATATAACCCAGGTACTGCTGTATACACCTTACTTGTATTTATTCATGTAATCCTGACAAATACTCTATGAAGTATTCTCCCACTTTACGGACTGCAAGCCAAAGGACCAGAAATTAAGAAACTAGCCCAAGCTCATTTAAACAGAAATAATGGGATTTAAATCCACTCTGGTTCCAGAACCCAAGATTTTAACTTTTATGTTAAACTGCCTTGCTTTCTAACCTTTCAAGAGTTTTCCCAAGGGGCTAGGGCAGTATTTTCTTTAAAGAATTGTTCAGGAGGTTAAAAAAAAAAAAAAAAATGTTCAGGAGGTGATATAATGGGGTAAACTGAAAGATCTTGGAGCTTAGGTGGCCTCTTTACTTCTGAGCCTGTGGGCAGCGGGTAGGAACCAGTGATGGCAGAGGCTCCCCAGCCTGAACACCACTGTGACAGCCACTTACCAGAGAATCCCTTAATAGTCTGTTCTATGAATTAGTAATCAGATATTTTCCATAAAGCACTGTGAAAGAATTCAGTAGAGACACCTAGGGAAATTAAAATAAGCCATTTTACTCCTTAAGAATTCAGAGGACTTAGAAACATCTGTCAAGGTCAGGGAAATAGAAGAATGCTGGGAGAGGAAAGGTGGAAAAAAAGTGTTTTTGTTTTTTTAAAATCCAAAAAGCAGAAGCTAGGAGAGTTATCTTTTTTTTTTTTTTTTTTTTTTCTTCTGAGCAGCCTCGAAATGTTAATCTTTACATCCTGATGTTAATGCGGACCCTAGAGCAGGACAATGGAGAGGCCCTTCACCTCTCTGGAGTCTATATACCTGCGCCAAGACACTGTCACTACAGATTCCCTTTTCTTTTTTAGGTCAAGCCCTCACCTTTGGACCCTTGTTTTGTCACTGGTCTGAGACAATAATGTGAATAGAGGGAAAAATATAGATTAGATTTTAATTGAAGATCCATTACTTATTAGGTGAAAGATCTTGTGCAAGATACTTATCTACTCTGAGTCTCAGTTTTCTCATCTGTATAATGGGGATAACTCTTTTTAGGGTTGTAAAGATTAGAGATAATGTCTTAAAAGTGCTACTTATGCAATAGTCATTCAAAAATTTATGAATATTAGTATACTTCAGCAAGCTTTTTCTAGCCATCAGCTGAAGACCTCAGAGCAAAGCAGGATGAGATTGAAACCAGGAACCAGGTCTATTTTCTGGGGCTATAGAAACAGTTGTCTGTAGACCTTGTAGTGGCAGGTGATGAACAAAAAAGGATCACATCTCTTTTATAAAAAAGATAGCCCATGGTTATAATCAGTATCAAGTCCAACTTAAGGATGTTAAAGAACTTAAGAGGAAACAGGAAACATAATAGAAAATTCAGGTAGTCAGAATGAACATAAACCAGAATTTAAGAAACAATTTCCATATAATGCAGGACTGGCTGGGAAGGGGGCTAGCAGCTGCAAGGCAACTAGATTTCAAGAAGATTTAGTAGGTCCTCAGAATAGAAGCACCAGGATGTAGATCAAGGAACCCCTCTATAAGATTGGCACATGGAGATAAAAAATCTCAGGGAAAGATAAGAATGCGAGGGGCAGGACCTTGAAAGTAAAGAGGTTAGCCTAATTTTTTTGGCTGCTGTAACCAAGAGACTCAACATAATAGAAGCTTAAACAAGAAAAAAAATTTACTTTTCTCACATTGAAGTTTGGCTCAGTGGTCTATGATATGGCAAAAGTCATCCAAAAGCATCAGGGACCATGTTCGTTCTGTCTGGTAGTTCTGCCACCTTTAGTACATAGCTTCCATCTTTGACTCAAGATAATGTCCTTAGCTTTCACCATCCCTTCCACTTTCCAAATAATGGCAAGAAAAGAAGATTACGTTTTCATTTTAAGGACACACTTCTCACATACTGTTGGCCAGAACTTAGTCACACAGTCATACCAAACTGCAAAGGAAGCTGAATATAGTCCTTGGTGGGGCAGCCACAACCCCACCAAAAAGTGTTACTCTTAATTAAAATTACTAAACTTCTATCTATACCATGGACTTCAAAACAGAAGTCCAGTTATGGAATCCCAGGACGCATGATGTTGTGTCAAACCATGGCTTCCTAAAGGAGATAAGTCAGAGCCCTGCCTGACAGTAGTAGTCAGCATAGTTGTGCTTATTTCCATTCATATTTAGAAGAAACCTGCTAGTTTCCAGCAAGACTTTGGGCTCTACCAAACCTCCTGGATTTTCATTTTATCCTATTCTTTAAGTGATAGCAAAATTAATTTGTAAAATACACATTACTTTATTGAAACTACAAAATCACCTAGTAGAGAAAGCTCTAGATTTTTTAAAGAAATATGTATTTTTTACTTTCTAGTGAGAAAAAGAGCTAAAACTAAATGTTTACAAAGTCTTGCAAAATGAAAGAAATGACTTAATAAAGCTTGCAGAATATCACATTTATGAATTTTACTCTGTCCATGAGACCTACTAATATGCTCAGAGTCCCAGTGCTAGTAAGTGGTAAAACCAGAACTTAAAACCATCCCTATCTAATGCAAAAGTAAAGTTTTTCCATGTACACTTAAATATTTTTATAAGCTGCATCAGAAAAAACATCAATTTGACTATAACACACACTATTTTATCATTTAGAGTTTTTATTTTATATTTCTTGAAAGAGCTCTAATATATTTAGGCATTTTTTAAGTCATATATCATTCTTGGGCATACATTAAAAGGAAAATATGAGCAAGTTAAATTGTTTCAGATTCTTCTAAAACTTCCTCAGCATCTGAATCTGACTCTTTGAATAGGTTCAGTTTTGTCTCAGTCATTGGGGTGCATGTGTTCCATACAATATTATCCTTTGTGCCACCAAGAACTTTAGGGATGAAACATTTCCTAAAACAAATTATAAAACAACGAAAATCTTGGGCTTTTAAATCGGCTTTGCAATTCTATAGAGCTCGTCTACCTTTCTTAGAAAATCTGGAAAATTTTAATGCTGGTGCATTTGATGACCACACAGGTAAAAACAAGGACAACTATGCTGACCACTGTCAGGCCAACAATGAGTTTTAAGCCACATTCCAATTACTGAGTGTTCCAACATTAAAAAAAAAAAAAAAAAGAAAAGCGCATCTTAGAATTTATGAAACAATACTTCCATTTGGTTCTTTAACTGTATTCAAGGGGATGCTTGAATACAGTTAAATACTTGAATACAGCTCCGCTCATTTACTTTAGAGTCCTTCTCCCAGTCTGCCTATGATGGAGGTCCTCAAGCCCCCGAAAACCATACTTCCTAGGTAGTTCAAAGGTAATCTTCGTTAGGTGAGTCTCAGTGGAATTTTCCCCACAGCCCAATTAGTAAGCCTGACAACAAAGTTTCTACTCTTCCTTGATGCCTTGAGAATTGCCGTAGTTGTGACTTGCCGGCCTCTGAGATAGGCTGAGAAAAGGCAAAAGGGGAATTCAGGGCAGGTAAGTGATGTATCGCAGAAAGGTTTGAAATAAGCAGTTTGGGCTGAGAGGGTGGCAAAACAAGCAGCTGAAACGACCTGCTGCCAGACTGCCAGTGCCTCCTGGGAGCTCAGCTCTGGGCAGAGAGGAGCAGACGCTGAAATGGCGCCATAGCCATCGGAAATCCTATTAGAGGAAACAGGTCACTGGCAGGCGTAATTGGCCTTTTGTGAAGCTGCAGGAGTGGGAAACGAACCTCAGAAAAGTGACAGAAAAATAGCAGAAACTTCCATAAAACCTGCTGTGCAGTTCAAAGACAGAACATAGGGTGGTGGTTCGGGGGTGGGGGAGCTAGATTCGGAGCCAGACAGACCTGGGTGGGAATCCTGACTCTGGCACTCACTCTCAATGCAGTTGTGCATAGGGATGCTGATGTCTGAGCACTGTTCATTTGCCTTCTCTAAAAATGAGATAGCCATCATCAGTATGTCACCAGGACGACTAGAGGTGAGAATGGGAAGTGATGCAGCACCAAGCAGGCACACAGGAAATCTAACACTTTTCAGTGTCATCTGCCTGTCACAGGGAGTCTCAAGGTCCCTGAGTGCAGCACTAACCCTGAAAGCATGAGGGGAGTCTCTCCTTTCCTGAAAACTGGGAATTATCTTTAACCCTTGAAAATGATACGTTTGTATATATTTTATATTTGGTTTCCAAAGCAACCATCAGAGCAAAGGCCACTTTAAGTAGAAGCGCAAACATTTACTGAATGCTCATTCTGTGCTAGGCACTGGACTAGGTTTTCCCGATTGAGCAAACATGAACCAGACAAGAAAAAATACAAATGCCACAGGCAAACCAGTGTTAGCAGAAGGAAGAAATATTTCTGCCAACATGCAGGGTCAGAGTAAGTTTGTATAGGGAAGCAAGTAAGCTGCTGGAATTTGAAGCTTCGCTAGGCTTCTAACTTACAAATGAAGATATATATGCACATATAAAGGCATGGAAAAGTGTAGAATAAACAGGGAGTGGTTGGTTGGAATTTGAAATAATAGGAACAAAAGATAAAAATACAGTGTGGAGCCTAACTGTGGCAAACCTTTCATCCCAGGCTTGCCTTTTTCAAGAGGCAGAGAGCTAGTTCAGGTTTCATCATCAGAGCAGTGTTTGGGAAGAATTAATCTGGCAGCAGCATGGAAGAACTGTGGCCGCCCATGTGTACAGATGCCACATTAGACAAAATCAGTATGCAGAATGGACTTTTTTTCTTTTCTGCTTCCTAGTTTTTCCCTGTAGCATGAGGCTGTGAATCGTACTTCATGGCAGATTAGATTGCCTAGGAACTACAAAGCCAGCACTTTGCCTTAGGTCTTCTTGGGAGATGCACATTGGGGTGAATATTTCTTGTCACTACACCAAGAGGTTTGGGGTTTGCCTGGCAGAAAAAACTGTCTGCCAGGGCTGCTGATCCCTTGGGAAGAGATGAATAACAAGGCAGAAGAGCTTCAGGTTTGCTCTGACCCAAGGCTGTAATTCTGCCTCATTACCACTTCAATGGGCCAGTCAACAAAAATTAGCATGGCTTGCCCTCCACTGCGTGTCGTCTGTTCACTTTTGTTCTTACGTTTCATACAGCTACAGAATCCATAGATGAGAATGATCAACTAGCAGGCAGAACTGTGGGATCCTTCCTCGTTAAAATAAGATAATATCTTTCCTTTGAGGTGAACTTAATCCAGAAGGAGAGTCATTTAAACCACAGATATTTCGAAGAATTTATTATATGCAAAGAATGTGAAGAGCAAAAGGAATCCAAGAGGACTTTCCTGTTCTCAGGAAGATTAGGCTTAATTTAGGGGAAAAGACTTGTACTCGAATAACAATGATACAAGATAGTGTTTGACAAGTTCTCATGGTTACACATAATAGAGCTTTAGGAGTTCAGAGGAGCAAGATTTCACTTATTGACGGTCTCAGTTTAGAAAGAAGAATATGGAGGAAATAAATTTTAAACTGTGACAAGTCATAGGAAACAGTATAATTGACCTTACAGTCAGAATGACCTAATATAGCTTTCTGCTAACATTGCTATTAGCAGTGTAAACCAGGAAAATAATTTAGTTTCTCTGTCCTTCATCTATAAAACAGTGATAGCAATCACCTATTTCATAGGCTTCATGTGAGGATTCAAAAAAATAATGCATATAATGTGCTTACTTGTGAAAAGCTTGACTTGTAGTAAATTAACATTAATTGTTGCAGTGTTATTTTGTTATTGTTGGATAAAGTTCCACAAATAAGAGCAGTTTATTCTAGAAACAAGAATCACAGGCATATCAACTACTTACCTGTTCCGTGGAAGTCCTGAGGGACCCAGATAGTCCTGGGGGACCCAGATACTGATGGATCTCCTGAGACTAACAGGATCTAACATCTGGAGGTTGTCCTCTGCCTAATGTAAGTTTCCATCACCAAATAGCTATATAGCCTCAGTAAAATCACACACACACACACACACACACACACACACACACACACATACACACACGTCTGTCATGCAGTCTGTCAGTTACTTTTCTCTTAAAATGAGGAGAATAGGCCTTTATTTGGAACCATGTGGAACCACAAAGGTCACTGAATAGCCAAAACCATTTTAAGAAAGAACAAAGCTAGAGGTATTATGGTCCCTAATTTCAAACTATACTATGAAGTACACTAATTGAAACAGTATCGTATTGTCATAGAAACAGAAACACAGATTAATGGGACAGAATAGAGTCCAGGAATAAACTCATGAATACATGGTCAATTAATTAAGACAAAGGAGCCAATACTATACGATGGGGAAAGAATAGTTGAAAGCATGATTTAAAATAAAAAAGTTCTAGGGGCATCTGAGTGGCTTAGTTGGTTAAATACCTGCCTTCAGCTCAGGCCATGATGCCAGGGTCCTGGGATCGAGCCCTGAGTTGGGCTCCCTGCTCATGGGGGAGCCTGCTTCTCCCTCTACTTCTGCCTACAGTTCCCCCTGCTTGTGCTCATTCTCTCTCTGTGCCAAATAAAGTCTTAAAAATTTTTTTAATTAAATAATTAAATGAAATAGTGGTTCCCTTGTAACATGGGAATATAGTTTTAAAATAACAATAATAATAAAGTTCTAAAGCATTCCTCAGTTATAAAAGTTCCTAGGGCCACAGATTGTGGAAAATCAAATATTCTTTTTTTTTTTTAATATTTTATTTATCTATGTGACAGAGTCACAAGTAGGCAGAGAGGCAGGCAGAGAGAGAGGAGGAAGCAGACTCCCCGCAGAGCAGAGAGCCTGATGGAGGGCTCGATCCCAGGACCCTGGGATCAGGACCTGAGCCGAAGGCAGAGGCTTTAACCCGCTGAGCCACCCAGGCGCCCCTGGAAAATCGGAATATTCTTAGATAAAGAAACAGTGGACATCCAGGAAATTTCTTTCTCTCTCTCCAGTGGTATTTTATCAGTGAGGAATCATAAATCCATAGAGATCAGATAATTTGTCCAGAGTCACACAGCTAAGAAGTTGCAGAGCCACACTTGGAACCCAGTTCTTCTGCCTCCTAATCCAGAGTTCTTGCCCTTACATCCTTTCCTCTTAGAACAACTGATTCTAAAAACAAGAAAAAGATGGTAGCTGTAGAAGATGTTTATGACATTTCATTGCCTTGGCAACGGCATATCAAATTCAAGCAGTGAGTCACCTGGTAATCCAAACCCCTGCAGTGTCTCTGCTTTTAGGTTTTAGAAGGGAAAATTGTCAAATACAGGCATACAGCTTACCACGAAGTACTTAAAAGGAAGGGAGGCCAGTAAATGCAGGCATGCGCTTGAGTGGCTCCCTGTTGCTATTATACTTATTTAGGGCTTTCAGGTGGCTGAAATCATTGCGCATCAATCATTCGCCATATAACATGAAACTAAAAGCTTGATCTATGGGAATGCAATGTAGTTTTCAGATGAAGACTGCATTTCACTCACCTCAAAATAACTCCCAGTGTTTGCCTCCGAGACCCATTGATTTATGTTATCTCCTGCTCTGTAACAGTTTGGATTTGTCACACTTAGCAAAGTAATTTGGTTTCCTACAGGTTTTATTCTGTTTTGTAGAAGCAAGAGAACAGTTTTATGTTTGGTAGCATAAACACATGTCCTAAAAATTTTAGCCAGCATCTTTAGAAGGGTATGGATTTATTTTTAGCCATGTGCCCCTACCTGAAAGGTTTATGCTGTTAAACATTGATATTACTTGAAAAGTTATGCCCGAGGCATATTGCTTCCTCTTTCCTAGCTAGGAATTGAAATGCTTATAAAGCTTACTGAAAATTTACCAGGTCACTGAAATCAGAGACTATATCTCTTATACAGTAACTAAGAGAAATAGATTTATTTATTCAATCAACCATACAAATTTATTGAGCCATTAATAGGTGCATTGCAGTATTCAAGATGATTTGGTGACATTAGATTGCACAAGATACACTCCTATGGTTCCAGTTCTGTTCTAACATAGTGTTATGGGTACTTCCAGAATGACAGAAATCACATTAATAAGACTCAACACCTGCCTTCAGGTTGTTCACAGTCTATCTGGGGAAACACTCATGAAACAAATTCTCAGGCATTTTAATATGGTCTGATTAACATTTAACAATATGGTAAGTTCTGTAAAAGAGATAAATATAGGCCATGTTCTAGAAATTCAGAAGCAAAGGACCTAATAGAACCTGAAAGTATAAGGAAGAGAGGGCTCCATGCAGGAGGGAAAGCCTGAGCACAAGTTTGAGGAAGGAGAGATTTTTGTCAGATGTTGAAAAAAGAAAATCTCTCCCAGACAAAGGGACCAGGATGATTAAAGATGATTTCCTGAAATTAAGTATTGTTGGACACACAAACTGCAAAACAGGTAGGACCCTGACCATCAAGAATTAGCAACCCTTTGCCTTGCTACGGAGCTCATGCCTACTATATCCTAAGATTCTCTTTCAACCTGACTGTACCAGAGGTTTACAGATTATTCAATTCAAGTTGTAGTTGTTATAATAGGGGCCTCCACAGAATTATGCCTTAGAGTATTCACATCCCAGTGTGGTTTCTTCATCTTGAATCTGGGATGGCCCTAAAACCTATTTCACCAATAGAATGAGGTAGAAGTGAAGTGTTTTAGTTTTGGGACTAAGCCTTAATAATAAGTCCTAGGACTCGAGGGCTCTGAGGTACTGTGTGAAGAAAGCTATCTAACTGCAGACAGGCAACATACAGGGGACACGAGACACTTAGAGAGAAGCCTAAGACCACATGAAAACACAGGAAGCACAACTGTCCCAGTGATCCCATAGCACTAGCAGCTGAGTACATCCACACCAGTGATCTCCAGTAAGACCAGTAGAAGAACTGCTTGGCTGAGCCCAGCCCATATTATAATATGGTGATGAAATAAAATGTTTATTGTTTTAATCCTATAAGTTTTGGGGTTATTTGTTTTACAGTAATAGATGACTAAAAACAAAATATATCTTAAAAGTCATACAAATAGGGGTGCCTGGTGGCTCAGTTGTTAAGTGTCTGTCTTCAGCTCAGGTGGTAATCCTAGGGTCCTGGGATGGAGCCCCACATCGGATTCCCTGCTCAGTGGGGAGCCTGCTTCTCCCTCTCCCACTTGCCCTGCTTGTTCTCTCTGTCAAATAAATTTAAAAATCTTTTTTGAAAAGTCATACAATTAAAAAAATAAAAAATAAAAATGTCCCTCAAAAAAAAAGTCATACACATTTAGTAGCATAAGAGGTGTCTGTGGGCTAGAGAAATTATTACCATTTTATTCTAGTATTTTGTTAACAAGTAAGAATTTTTACCAGTTAAGGATTCAGTATAGAATGGAATGCTTCCAAATTGCAAAGCAAGAGTGAAGTAATTGCCTGATGTTCAAGTACTGAGTTGAGAGTTAATCATCATTTTAGTCACTCGTACTTTTTTAACAGAGAGACAGCGCTTTCCATTAAATAGCCAGTGTGTGCACACATCCAAAGAACCACAAACGGATTTTGAATGGTAAACCACTGAAGTGAGTTCTGCAGTATTCCCAGAGGATGAGCAGAAGGGGACTGATGGTAGTCAACTAAACTGACCATGAGAATTAGACACTTGTCCAGTTGGATTGTCATTTGCTATATCCAGTTACATTCATAGTCTTATTGCTTTCAAAACAGAGAGGGAGAAAAGTAAATCCAAAGAGAGGCTAGGGATTAACAGCCTATTGCTCAGTTGCCATAACTGTGAAGAAATATGCTGACCCTATTTTTACTTAGAATTAGAAGAAGCTACAATTACACTGTTGAGTTATTACTATGCTATTAATTATTTGTAGTTGAAATTAAAATTTTTTCTTCTGTGTTTGGCTCCTAGCACAGTACCTGGTACATGGTCCTTGCATGATAGATAGTAGTTGATTCAAACAAGTGAATGAATAATAAATGAATGAATGAAGAAGGTACAAACTTCTACAACCTTCTTATTCCCATTGACAGTGTTTATTTATTTTTTTTATTTATTTATTTGACAGACAGAGATCACAAGTAGGCAGAGAGGCAGGCAGAGAGAGAGAGGAGGAAGCAGGCTCTCCGCGGAGCAGACAGCCCGATGCAGGGCTCGATCCCAGGACCCTGGGATCATGACCTGAGCCGAAGGCAGAGCTTTAATCCACTGAGCCACCCAGGCACCCCGGCAGTGTTTATTTTACTTTATGGTTGTTAGTAAGTACCTGTTTATGGAGTAATTATAAATAGCCGAGTTATTTCCTTCAGATAAAAAATTTTGGCATAAACTGTAGATAGTCTTTCAATCATTCTTTCTTTATCACCAATTTCATGTGATTTGACTATTGTAAATATTTGTTTTCCTTTGTTGAACCCTTTATGAGGAAGAATATTTATTACTTGGCTTCTTTTGCAGCAAAAGAGAAAGGAATATATACATGCAAATTTTCTGCACACCTGAAGGATCACCTAAGTGAAAATACCTAAGTAACAGCATAACACAAAAACAACTTTATTTCTAAGGACTCTGGAAAATATAATAAATTTATTCAACTCCTTCAGAAATAAGAAGCTTTCTTTAAAGTACTAAATCAATACTCATCATGATAGCTGGAATAATAACACAGTATGTTCCTTATTAATCATGTTCAAACACATCCACCTACTAGTGAGTTAAGAGTATTTATTCAGAAAAAAAAAAAGTATTTATTCAGTGCTCATGGGATACTTGACTGTATCTTCAGAGTTCCTCATTTCTCTTTTCTATCCAAGTAATAACATGTTTCAAAGATAGCCTGTTGCTCTCATGGATTGTGAATACTTATTCTTGCTTTCTGACTACCTTCTTAATCAATAACTTTTTATCATAGGCAGAATATGATAACATTCTTACAATGACTCTGCATGGTCTGGCTTCCAGCTCCCTCCCCTATTCATTTCCTACTTGTCTCCTTTTCTTTACTCTGCCCCACAACAAAGACCTTCTTATTGTCTTCAAACATAGCTAAGCTCCCTGCCTGATGCATCCCTGCCACATCAGGCCCCGCATATGCTGTTTCCACTGCCTACAGCACGTCCTCCAGGCAGCCCCATGACTCAACTTCCATTCAGATGTCTTTTCAAATGGCACTTGGGGAGAGCATGTCTCCTTCTAACTGTCCTTTCTAGGCCATAGGTCTTAACATTTTATGGGTTATAGATTCTTTTGCAAATCTGATGAAAGCTAAGAAATCTCAGAAAAATGTGTGATTGCATATAGAATTTTGCCTAACATTTTGGGAACTTTATTGGCCACCTGAAGCCTTTCCATATACCTCTTTAGAATCTGTTGATCTAAGATGAAAACCCTAATCTAGAGGTAACACAAATTAAGTATTCTGTTGGCGCAAATTCAAAACCCATCCCAGAATAGGAACCAAGTAGCAATTCCTTTAGCTGTTGAGAGTCCTGACTTCTATAGATGCCGTTTCTACGCCTGTTTTCTTTTTAGCATTTCCTGGCACCTTCGTATGTTCAGCAAATGCTTTTTGAATGGATAGGTGCTTTGGTTTGATCAAGAAAGAAAAAGAACAAAGATTTCTGTGCTATGGAGCTTATATTTATTGCCTGATCTTAAGAACTGCCTAGAATTTTCACTGTGTTGTAAAATTGTACCTCTTTCATTCTCCAGCGACTTTCCTGAATTTAAGCAAGCTGAGGAAATAACACTAGGTCTTGGCTATAGCCCCATTAGCTCTTACTACAAATCCTGTAGTGATCAGTAACTTCCCCACCTATGCATAGAACAAGGCAAAAAAAATTACTTCTGACAGACACTTATAAAATTAAAGTACTAACAACACAATGATTAAAAAAAAGTAATAATTTGAAACCAGTTTGCCATTCCTGCTTAGAAAGACTGAAATCTACTATTTCAGGATACTAAAGACAACCATCTAGCTGCTCTACTGAAACAATTTTATAACAAGTCTACAAAAATTCTCTAATTGAATTGGGGACAATGATAGCAGTGAACCTGAAGGTAAGTGTTTAGATTCATGTGAAAAATTTTGTCAGAATCATGAACATTTTATCTAATTCAAAATTTACCATATAACAGGAAGCATTTCAAATGTCACGTGTTATCTACGTAAAACTGAATAAATTAAACTAGAATGCAAGTCTTTTTCTACTTTTTGTGCCCAATCTTGCCCTCCTGCAGAAACAACTCTCTTTAGCATCAAAGTGTTTCGTTTTAATTCATCTTCTTTAGGGCATTAACCAGAGTGCATCTGTGTTAATCCAACAGCCAAGGGACACTTCTTGTCTGTGCCTGAACCAGTTCATTGCTCTCTGTTTCCACAGTTTGGGCTGTACTGTTCTTCCTTTGACCTTCTTCATCACTCTCTTTCTCCTACCTCCTCCCCATCCCTGCCTAAAACATCCTCTCTGATGCTTTAGATGAGATGACATCCAGGCACTTGCTCTGTGATAGTCACACTTAGAGCTGCAATCACAGAGACACAGTGAGTATGTGTCTGTCCACAGACTCTTTAAAATAAGAAAAATAGAATGAACCACAGAAGATCAGACCTGAAAAATGGCAGGTAGCTTTTATGCCTTCTCATTTTATTTTTTTCAGGAAAATAGAAAAGCCCAAAAGTTCTACTTCTCTCCTGAACATTATCAAGAGAAAGACTGACTGTGTGTCATGTCTTTCTCATTTTCTGCAGTCACATTACAAATTTCACAATCTGTATGAGTCATATTTCTCCAGAGAAACAGAACCAGTAGGATACGCAGACACACATGCATACATACAGCTATCTATTATATATTATTTTATTATTTATTATTATATTTTATAATATGTAGCATATATAATATAAATTTGACCCTTGAATACTCAGTTGACCCTTGAATAATATGGGTTTGAACTACATGGGTCCACTTATATGCAAAGTTTTTTCCATAAATACAGTACATTGCTATAAATGTGTCATCTCTTTCTTCTGACTTTCTTAATAACATTTTCTTTTCTCTAGCTTATTTTATTGTAAGAATACAGTATATAATACGTATAACATAGATAATGTGTATTTATAAACTCTTTATGTTATCGGCAAGGCTTCCAGTCAATAGTAGGCTATTAGCAGTTGAGATTTTGAAGAATCAAAGTTATATGTGGATTTTTGACTGCCTGGGGGATCAACAACCCTAACATAACCCCCATGTTCTTCAAATATATATATTTATAAATATACATGTGTGTATAAATACACACACACACACACACACACACACACACTAGGGGTGCCTGGGTATCTCAGTCTGTTAAGCATCTGATTCTTAATTTCAGCTCAGGTCATGATCTCAGAATCATGGGTCAGGCTCCGCCTGTATGTGGAGCCTGCTTATTACCTTCTCTCTTCCTTTCCCAACCCCTTTCCTCCCCCCCCCCCACAACTGCCTCCCATCTAAAATATATATATGAGATAGATAAATAGATAGATGATGGATAGCTTTATGATAAGGAAGGAATTGACTCATACAATTATGAAGGCTAACAAGTCAGAGAGGTATAGTTGACAAGCAAGAGACTCAGGAGAGTTGATGTATAGTTTCAGTATGAGTCCAAAAGCCAGCAGTTTTGAGACCCCAAAAGAGCCAATGTTTCACTCTGAATCTGAAGGTCATAAAGGACCAGTGTCCCAGCTAAACAGTCAGGCGGGAGTTCCTCTTAGTCTTTTTGTCTTTGTTTTATTGAAGTCTTCAGTTGATTGGGTGACTGGATGGCCCACCCACACTAGGAAGGGAAACCTGCTTTACTCAGTCTACCAATTCAAATATTGATCTCACCCAGAAACATCCTCACAGACACACCCAGAATAATGCTTGGCCTGAGTAATGCCTGGGTACCTTGCAGCCATCTCAAGCTGACACATAGAATTAACCATCACACCATCCAACTTCACATGCTTCAGTGACAGAAAAGAATCTGGAGACAAGGGAGGGCATGACCAGTTCTTGCCACTGATTGCTGATCACTGAGAACTGGCAGTGGAGTGTCAAGGATAGCCCCCCCCTTTTTTTTTCTTACTATAGAATCCAAAAGAAGCAGATGTGCCCTGTTATCTTTCTTCTGCTCTGAGACTGTTCAGTTTAATGATTTGGAAGGCTAAGGCTGACAGTCAAAGTATAATAACTTTTTTTAATCTGTTGCTAACAATATAAGGAAATGCTTTATGGAAGCTTTTATCTTTATATTCTGTATTGCAAGTGGTATCGTAGTTCTCTATTGCTGCATAACAAACTATCCCAAAACTTAATGACTTAAAACAATAGACTTTTATTATCTCTTGCAGCTTCTGTGAGTCAGGAATTATAGAGCCACTTAGCTCAGTAACCATTGTTCAGGATCTCTTATGAGGCTGTATTCAAGAAATTGGCTAGGGATGTAGTCATCTGAAAGTTTAACTGGAGTTAGGGGATCTGCTTCCACCCAGCTGGCAGTTTGGTACCAGTTGCTGCTGGGAGGTCTCAGTTCTTCTCTAACTGGCTCCTCCATGGGGCTGCATGAGCATCCTCATGACATAAAGCTCTTTCCAAGAATGAGAAATTCAAGAGTAAGGTGGAAGTAGGAATGTCATTTATGATCTAGTTTCAGAAGTCATACAGTCTCTTTGACAAAGTCCTTTTGTCACATAGGTTAGCCCTGTTCAGTGTTAAAGGGGAGTGCCCAAGGGAGCGAGTTGCAGGAGGCAAGAATCATTTGGGGGCCATCTTGTAGGCTAGCTCTACATAAATATATCAGTCAGATTCAAGTTGATAACATTAGATATTATTAATTAATGCCATTAGAGAAAAGACCACATTTCCAAGTTTATTTATGTCATGAGGATGCTCATGCAGCCCCATGGAGGAGCCAGTTAGAGAAGAACTGAGACCTCCCAGCAGCAACATAAGATCTTATCCAAAGCTTTGCTACCTAAAAAAGATTAATTATGATCAATTTCTTACCCCCAAATTTACTAGGTCAGCCACTGAAATAGGAAGAGATATTAGGTAATTAAGACAAAATTTTCTTATAATAAAAATGTGCCTGCTACCTTCAATGTATTTGAAAATTTTCCTGGTATTGATTGATTTCCAGCATGTTTATGATGATGGAAGTTAAATCTAGAATGCCATATTCATATTCTCTTTTTATAATATGTTGGACATTTTCCAATTTTCAACTCTTTTACATTCCTATGTAAATTTCAAAGTAAGTAATCAATGCGATGACTTTTCACGCATTCACCAACAGATATTAAAATGTACTGTGTGCCTAACATTGTTTGACCTGTGATATATATTGAGGAATAAATAGGTTAAAGTCCCTGGCCTAAAAGAAATTTGCAGTCCTATGGAAGAGATGTACCTACTCTAAGACAATTTCAATACAGTATGTTAACTACCACAGTAGATGTATACACAGAGTACTGTGGCCATAAGCAAGAAATACTCACATCTTTCCAGAGACTGATAATAAAGAGGGCTTCAGAGAAGGGATATCACCTGAGTTACATTTTGAACAATGGTAGGAGTTCACCACATAGACTGGACTTGAATGGAATTGGTCGGTAGGGAAGACACTTTACATAAAAGGCCAGAATATGCAAAATAAGAAAGTGATGGGGTTCAGAACATGCTATTCCAAAATATGGTGCCTTGACGTATTGAGTATTGTTAAGCTGAAGGAGTTTGAAAAAACAGCGGAAGTAGGAAGGTCACTGATTTTCTCCCCTTACCTTTCTTCTCTGAAACAGGCCGTGTGCCGTGGGTATAAGGAGCATCCTAATCTCTGAAGACAAAGAGAACTATCTGAAAGAACCCTAAACAAACAAACAAAATAAAGAACACAAGCCTTGATAAAAGTTACTACTATTACTTCATACTTTAAAAAAAAAAAAAAAAAAAGATTTTATTTATTTATTTATTTATTTATTTATTTATTTATTTATTTGCAAGAGAGAGATCATGAGCTGGGGGGAGAGGCAGAGGCAGACTCCCTGCTGAGCACAGACCCTGATGCAGGTCTCCATCCCAGCACCCTGGGATCATGACCTGAGCAGAAAGCAGACACAACTGACAGAGCCAACCAGATGCCCTACTTCCTACTTCTTAATCTACCATATTCCTCCACAAGTGACACAGGTCTATTTCTTTGGGTCTTCATTTCTTTATGAAGGCTCCTGTGTCATACAAAACGTATGTTAAGTAAACTTTCATGCTTTTCTCCTATTAATTTTCTCCTTTAACAATTTTCAGACCATGAGAGGGTCAAAGAAAACTTTTTCCTCCTCTCCAAAAACATGAAATAACATGGCCTAAGTATTAGTTTTCTATTACTGATGTAACAAATTATCATAGACATGGTGGCTTAAACAATATAAATCTATTCTCTTTCAATTCTGGAATAGGTCCAAAGTCTGACACAAGTCTCACTGCACTCCAAATGTCGGTAGGATTGCATTACTTTCTGGAAGCTCTAGGGAAGAGTTCATTTCCCTGTATTTTCCAGTATCTTCCCACATTCTTTGTGGCCCTCTCCCTCCATCTTCAAAGCCAACAATGGTGGGTCAAGTCTTTGCCACATTGCCATCTCTCTGTTTCTCTGATCTGGGAAAAGTTCTCTGCTTTTCAGGACTCATATGATGAGATTGGGCCAACTTGGATAATCCAGGATAATTTCCTACATCTCAAGGTCCTTAACCTTAGTAACATCTGCAGCATACTTTTTGTCTTATAACATATTCACAGATTCCAAGGATTATTAGGGTGTGGACATCTTTGGGGGCCACTATTCTACCTAGCACAGCCTATTCAGAAAAGAGGCAAATAGACTGTAGAGTTCTTGGGAATACATTGTAAAAGTTAGTTTAGAAAAGTAGGCAGCAACCAGTGCAAGAAAATCTAAGAGCTCTAGGCTCAGGGAACTAAATATTACCTTGTATTAGTTTGTATAGGGAACATTTGTGTTTTCATTTGCCCAACATTCCTCACCTCTTTCCTTTACTCATAATGTCCCCGTTTTCCTTTGTGGAAATTCCCCTTGGTGTTCCCCATACTGTGGTTTTGATCCGAATGCAATCATAGTATAGTACCCCCTCTATCCACAGGATTGGATATGGGACTCAGGCCTATCTTCATGGCCTTTGCAATTAGTCCTATGGGTAGACATATTAAACTAGACTTTGCCTTGGATTTCAGGCACTGGGACAGCAGGTGTTGGCTTCAAGGTTGTTTGCTGGGATGCGATAAAAGCCTGTAATTATCTGTGGCCTTGCCCTCTCATCCCAATCACTGAGAGGAAGCTCATCCACTTGTAAGAGATGCAACTCCCCAAGACACAACAGAAGCAAGAAATAGAGATCTAAGGACTGATTTAAATTCCTAGACCCGAAACTGTCCTTTTCTTTTCAATGGGTCACTTGCAACTAAGAGTCCTGAGTACCTTACCTTACATGCTGTGAGAACTCTGTAGGGATGAAAGCAACGGAGTGTTGTGGTCAGGTGTACAATGAACAGAATGGCTTGTGATAAAGACAGACAGCCATTGCAGTCTTCCAGGCGGCAGCTGATATGTGATTAAATTAGAAAAGACAAGCCACAGGAGCAGAGAATTCTAGTATGGGATGGCCAACAATGTGAAATGTTTCAGAGAACAAAAGCCAAAAGCAACCACTGGATTTGGCAATTGAGTGGCAATTACTAGTATCCTTAACAAGAGTTACTTAAATGGGCTAGTAGGAGTTGAACTGTAGGAGATGGAGGAGAATTATTTACTGTTTTAAACAATATTTTTATTGTTATAGTTGATTATAAAAGTAAATAATTTGCATTGTAGAATATGCAACAAATGCATAAAGAAAATAAAAATCACCAATAACCTCATTAACAGTAATTACTATCAATTTGATCGTAACCTTCCAGACAACAATATGATTCTGCATTTATCACTTATTATTGTATTGTTAATAATTCCTCTTGTCATTAAATATCCTTGAAAATGTGGCTTCTAACTGCTGCATATTATGCCATCATATGTGGATGGTCAATTCTATAGCTATCTTTGAATATAAATTACAAGACCATAATAGTAAATTATGTTAAAATAACTTTTAAAGAACACATTGTCCCTTTTGGTGTCTTAAATTTATACCCCCCAATCAATGCACTAGTAATTCTATTTCAAGTTCATCTTTATTTTAAGGAGGATTTTTTGAAATTACCAATCGCAAGTGCATTTTTACTATCATGAGCAGTTGGCTTTCCCTCTCCCTCTACTGAAGGAGCAAAGTGTGTCATTTAGCTTTCTTTTGTTCCTGAAATAGTAAAAGAATTCTTTTTTTCCGTTTCCTTTTATGTCTCTTAGATGTGGCATCCTGCTTCCTACTGAGCTTTTTTGACCCAACTCCTACAAGCTTTTGCTATTTCTCTGTGATCTCCTCAGGAATTTGCCCTACATTCCTCTCTATGGCATTTCCATCTGTGCTTCATCTCCCTGTTAAGTTCTTTCTTAAGTAACTTTTATAATCCTTGCCAATTTTTTTCTCATTGCAAATATAACAGATTGTGCTGCTGCACTTTTGGGAGTGTTTTGCTTGATCCAGTCAAAACCAGCATTTTTTACCACATCAACATTTGACACTATGACATTCAGCTATTAGAAGTTCATGTTTAAAATCACCAAAAAGTTAGATGCTCAGAACAGATTTGCATATACAAGGAAACCAATATTTTTTTTTATTATGGTATTAGAGTTCTGTATCCTATCTGTCTAAATGCTATATCTACTAGAAGCATACAATTAATAAAATTAGTAACATATACAATTCTTGACAAATTACAAATCATGATTCCACCCTTTAATGTTTCCTTACATAACTAGGAATTCAATAATATAGTAAGGATTTAAATAAAATGCAGCAATTAAAGCATTTAGGGAGCTAAGTATGATAGCTTTTTATTCGTGCCTTTTTTTATCCTAAAGGGTCAAAAATGTACACATTATCAGAGTTTCTCCTATAGTTTTACTGACACAACTTCTTAAAAACTTTTCTTTGTAGGAAATTTCAAATATACAAAAGTAAAGAGAATACTAATATGAACACTCATGTGCCCGTCACCTAGCTTAAAGGCCTATCAATATGATGAAGTTTTAAAATATAGGTGGGGTGAGGTCCATAGCCAATGACTAAGAAAGAATTCTTGAGACATCATGGGTGCATTTATTAAAGCATGGGAACGGGACCCATGGGCAGAAAGAGCTGCTGCCCAGGGGTTGTGAAGAGTGGTCCGTTATATACTTGTAAGTTGGGAGGGGGTTGGGAATGGCATAAGTCTCTAAGGAATTTTGGAAGCAAGGTTTCCAGGACCTTGAGGGGCTAGCTATTATTGGGAAAAAGTTATTCATTACCGATAATAAAACCTTTGTCATGAGACCCTTTAGACGTATATCGGTGGGCCACATGCTTGGCAATGATTGTCAACACATATCTTAGAGGGTTTAGAGATAAAGAAAATTTCCCAAGGAATTATTAACATAGACTTCAAGATCCTGTTAGGGGTAGAGGCTGGTCAGGCTAGGATTGCCTTTAGCAAAGCCTTAAACTCTCTTAAGAGAGTCCCTAGAGGACTGTCACTCTGCCTATTTCAAGGGCTTGTCAGCAGATAAGGAAATTTAATAATTTTTCTTCTGTCTCTGTTTCCCACATCAAATATATGACCAATCTTGTTTTCCTCTATATCAACCGTTCACTCCCTATACGTACCCAGAATCATTGGAAGAAACTTTCAGACTTTACATCATCTTATCTGCTAATACATACCAAAATACCAATATCACACCTCAAGAAATAATTCCTTAATATAATACAAGATCTACTAGGTGTTTAAATGTCCCCAGTTGTCTTAATTTGTTTTTTAATCTTTTGTTTTTTGGAATCTGGTTGCTGAGACTGTAAATATATTATAGGTGGTTCATAGGTCTCTTAGACTCTTTTAATGTATAAGTTTACTACATTTATTTTTGTTTCATTCCTTGAAATTTATTTGTTGATAAATAAAAGGTATCTCTCAAATAAAACTCCACATTTTTAAAATAATTAATTCCCTCTTTAAAGGCAGTGCCATATAATAATACCTGTGAAGGAAAGGGTGGAATCTGTCTTCACTGCTAAAATCCTGGCATCTAGCACACTGATGAGCCCTTTGAGGTCATCAGGAAATGTCTAAACTCATTTCCTTGAGTAGAAAATTCACTCACTCACTCATTCATTCACTAAGCAAATATTTATTGAAGACTTGCTTTATGTTAGATAAATATATGTATTTATATGTTTATGCAATACAGGCATTAATTTCAAATGTAGCCTAGGTCTTTAAGAGGTTATAAATAAGAAATATTCCAATGAATAGATATATTCTGGTTACTCTTATCTTTGAAAAAATTATTATATCATATAAGAGCCTGAAATAAATAATAAATGGAAAATCTGTCTTCTTACATTGGTTCCCCAGAGATTCAGTGACTGAATAGAGGAGACTGAAAAAAAGAGGAGTAATTCATCTATTATGTGCTAAGTATCTATTATGTGCAAGGATTAAACATATTGAAGATATTTATAATTTATTCCAGGTATAAGATAAGCAACAAAAGCCAAAGGAAAAGTAAAATCTGAAGAACTAGGAAAACACATCAGAATTTGATGACAAGCTGTCTGAAAGATAAAAGATAGGAAAGAGCAAGGGTTAATTCCAAAATTTCTAGCTTTCAATACTAGAAGAGTGAAGTAGTATATGCAATTACTATGTAAAGTAACACATAAAAACCTTTCAAAATATTGCACCCCAATCTTATTTATTATATTGAATAATAAAAATAAGATGGAAAACTTTTTAATGATTTTTAAGAATAGAACTATTAGAATAATTTGGTGATCTTTTATGTAATAGTCACTATAATCTGTAGCCATAGAATTTAAGCAGATGCAATTTTATACACAGATGGTTTATGTCACACTTTAGTTTGGGTAAAATATATTTAAATACATTTTCCAATTATTTAAAATGTGATATTACAAGCACTCCTTTCTAGCATGCCTTGTGCAGTGGTTAATCTTTTGTTATTGGAAATGAGCCCATTTATATTTGTAAAATGCTAAAGAAAGAAATAATTATGCACCCAACTCTGGTTTTTAGGAACAGATTTTGTAACTTTAATAATGT
The DNA here is from genome assembly GCF_022355385.1 of Mustela nigripes. Classification (NCBI taxonomy): domain Eukaryota; kingdom Metazoa; phylum Chordata; class Mammalia; order Carnivora; family Mustelidae; genus Mustela; species Mustela nigripes. The sequence goes on from NC_081562.1 coordinate 21,770,375, forward strand.
ATTGAATAGGACTGAACTTATCTTCCAGATAATACAAATTTGTTAATTAGAACAAGTCATAAATAATTGAATTGATGTACTGCCAACAGCTTAATGGCCTGGAGAAATAAATAGACTCTCACTAGATAATCTATATATCTTATTGATTTATTGAACCCCCCCAAAATATTTCAAAGGTTGTAGGAATATAATAGAAGGAAAATTTCAAGTCATTTTAGCATTTTTAACTATAAAATTCCTATCAAAGTTGATGGATGGTCCTCAAAATCAGAGTACCATCTCAAATATCTACTGTTGCTATGATCTTATTATATAACATTCTCTTTGCTCCCAATAGAACATGAGCCAATTTTTAAATATATAGAACAGTTAAAATTATAAACATCACCATCACTGAACTATATCATCTTTGTGAAAAAAGGCCAAAGTTTTAGTTCATTTTATTCATTTCTTCAAGACTTAACATACACTGGAGAGTCTTTTATATATTGTTTTCGAGCTCTTATTTTATTGTACATTAAAAGGAACATTGTACATTAAAAGACGGAGCTACACCTGGGTAGCTCAGTCAGTTAAGCATCTGCCTTCAGCTCAGGTCATGACCCCGGGGTCCTGGATCAAGCTCTGAGTCAGGGCTCTCTGCTCAGCTTGAAGCCTGCTTCTCCCTCTCCCTCTGCCTGCTGCTCCCCCTGCTTGTTCTTTCTCTCTCTCTCTGTCAAATAAATAAATAAAATCTTTAAGAAAAAAATGAAAAAATAAAATAGAAAATTCAGAGATAATTTGTCCTGGTTTACATCCTCTGCATAGCTCTCCTACTCACGATCCTCTCAAGGCAAGGATAGCTCTGGGGCTCTGAGGAGAAGAGAATGAGGTCAGAAGTAGACCGAGGATTGAGAATAGTTTTGCAAATGGTTAAGTCCTGATTTGCATTCCCTCTGCCTGCCACTCCCCCTTTAATGCATTCCCCATTAAAAATTATTAAAAATAAGTTCTTTTTTTTTATCATTTAACTGTAGTTGACACACAATGTTACATTAGTTTTAGGTGTACAACATAGTGATTCAACTTCTCTATGTGTCATGCTATGTTCACCACAAATGTAGCTGCCATCTGTCACCATCCAGTGCCATTACATTACTGTACATATTTTAAAATGGCATAATACCCTAGGGCTCTTATGAGGAATCAAAGTCAATGGCCTCATTCTTTGTACATGCACAGTCTTAGTGATGCTACAGTGCACTGTGTGTCCCTGATCTCATTCTTACAGGATGGTTAGACCAAACATGTCAGGTCACAACTAAATGTTGGGCATGCTATTACTCCTTCTATGTGAAGGTTTTTTATTACAAATAGAGCCACTCTACTTTCTATCTGCTGAGCACTCTTCAGCCGTCCAATTTATAAAATATATGTGTAAAAAAGGATGTACCAGGTACTAAGCATAGTAGTTATATGAATTATTTCCATTTAACCACAGAACAATCCTGCGACATGAGCATAATTTTTAAACTTTATGTCCAAGAAAAGGAACCTAAAGCTTTAGGATGGCTCAGTAATTTGACTAAGATCACAAGCCAGTAAGTGGCAGAAGAGATTTAGGTTTGTCCGACTTTATTCTTCTGGTGATTCTCTTATAAGACAAATGTTTATTGAAGATACACTGTTTACAATGTTTTGCACTAAGTCTTGATGGAATTAGAGATGAAATCTTGGAACCCTGAATCTTAACATTATTATTCTGTTGTCTACAGATGTTCCCCCTAATAATAACTTAAAATAGACAAAATAGGCATCATTCTCCATAATCTATAGGCCAGAAAGCATAATGTCACATAGCAAATGATTTTTAAAGTTTTTTTTTTTAAATGTATTTGACAGAGAGAGAGAGATCACAAGTAAGCAGAGAGGCAGGCAGAGAGAGAAGGAGGAAGCAGGCTCCCCGTTGATCAGGGAACCCGATGCGGGGCTCGATCCCAGGACCCTGGGACCATGACCCAAGCCGAAGGCAGGGCCTTAACCCACTGAGCCACCGAGGCACCCCAGCAAATGATTTTTAGAACTAGGATTGGAATATGGAACTCAGGTCCAAGAAACTTTTCTACTCTGAACTTGGGGCTCTAAATTGTTTGTTCTGGACATATTCTATGCTTGAGCTCAAATAGAGCTAAACTATAAATCCTATCTAATACCCTAGGCCAAACTCAAGTCTCACATCCTCCATGAATCCTTCCCCTCTCTCCGATATGATCTTCCATTTCTTTAATCTTCAGTGGTCTGATAAGGCACTGAGGTAGATTCTTAACTGTTTTGCTGATTAATGTATGTTTAGAGCCCCATGAAACTATAACCAGAAGATACACTTACTCATGTGTTTTATTTATCATGATGTTGAACACAGTGTTTACTACAAAGGTAAAAATGAAGTTCTTGTTTAATGAATGATCAAACCCCAAACAACAGGTGAATTCATATTCAAAAAATTAAAAACTGTTTTATATTCTTTAGAAAACACCCATTTACATTAGCAAAATAGGGGCACAGGAAGACATTCTCTTAACATGGATAGAAGAGAATATGAATAAACTTGGGATAAATTAAGCTCAAATAATATAGAGCATTGAAAGTCATCTAATGATGATAGTGTTAATAATTAATAACAATAGTCATAATAGTAATATACTAGCACATGGATTTACCATATGCCAAGTAAAATTCTAAGTATTATTTAATCTCTCAATAATCCTATAGGATAAATACTCATTTTTTAGATTCTTCCAATTTTGTAAGTGAGGAACTGGACCTACGAGAGGTTTGCCTCATAGACACATAAGAGTTTGCTCCTTAACTCTTAACTTGGAAAAATTGTCAGAGGTCATGCTAAGTAAGCTGTTTCATGGCCCTAAACCACGCTCTAATTACAAAATGCTATTGAAATTGAGGATAGAAAGAATGTACCATTTCATCCTACAATATATACCAAGTTAAAATAGATTAATTCTACTGAGATTGGCCATATATTCTTACTAAACTCATTTCTTGTTATCACATTTAGCTAATCCATAACATGCATTTAATTTAGAAGATCACTATTGTTCATACAAATGAACAGTGCAACCTAAGACTTATTATATTATTGCTAACCTCTTTCCTACATTATCTTTGTACTTGGTATTTTCTTGTCATGCTAAAGCATTATTTTTATTACCCTATAAAGTTCATAATTGATGGTTCAGAGGATTTGGAATGAATTGAAGAGATACCTGGGTTTGGATCTTCAACTGAGCTAGCATTTAACCTTGAGAGGATTTCATAAACTTTTTGTTCCTATTGTTTTACTCCAAACATATTGAAAACTACAAAAATGTTGTTGTCATTGTTTTATTACACGAATGGTCCTAAGTTACAATGACAACAACATTTTTGTAGTTTTCAGTATGCTTGGAGTGAACTATGAGTACATAGTCATTCTCAATTAAACCATGATCGATGTAATCCATAGCAGAAGGCCACCTTTGTCAAAACCAATAGAGAAGACAATGGAAGCTCAAAACAAAATACTATAGTTTAGTTTATCCAGAAAAGAAACAAAAATCCATGAAATAAAGAATACACATTGAGATTAAAAACATAGATACATTCATGTAAAATTTCAGGCTCTGAACCTAAAAACAGGAAAGACAGGAATATTTTCACATATTAATACCACTGCAGTAGAATCTGGGCAGACTTTGCTAAATATTCATGGGAACTTAAAGATGTTATTTGACTGCCAGAAGAATCCAACACAGGGGTGCCTGGGTGGCTCAATCGGTTAAGCGTCTGCCTTCGGCTCAGGTCATGATCCCAGGATCCTGAGATCAGGCCCCACATCGGACTCCCTGCTTGGCGGAGAGCCTGCTTCTCCCTCTCCCACTATCCCTGCTTGGTTCCCTCTCTCAGTCTCTCTTTCTCTCTCTGACAAATAAATAAATAAAAACCTAACATGTTGGAAATTTTATCTGTATATTATTTTTTAAAACAAAATAAATGGCAGCTATAGCAATGCAGTATCACAAAGCAGTGTTGTTTTTTTCCTAATATCAGCTGGCTACATGAATGCTACTGAGATGACTTTGTAGTTTATCTTTAAAATTTTGTTTTAGAATCCAGAGGTATTGAGAAAAAGTCTTCCTTTACTGGCCACCAATTTTCTTAGATGAGCCAACAATTAATCAGTGCTTTATACAGAGAATAAAAAATTGTTCACAAGACCAAAAACAGGAAATGAAACTATTATTTTATGATGTATCTTGGATCTTAGCGCTCATCTTGGCTTAAGCAAAAGTGTATTTTCAAAATAGAAAATATTTTCATATTTGCAAAACTTATTAGGAATATATCCAAAATCCAAGAGAGATTCAAGTTTTAGGTTCAGCTTGCTCTGAGGACTCAGAAGAGTTTGTTAGAACCCAGGCCCTCTTCCTTTTCTCAGCTCTGTTCTCTATTTTGGCTCCTTTCTTAGGTTCCAAAGTGGCATGAATAAGATTGCCAACACAACCAAGTCTACATCTTCACAATTTTATGCCAGGGGGAAGGTGGATTAACACAAATGTCTTGTTTTGAGTTTAATTTTATTGACCTGAATTGGGTCATGCCGCCAGATGTATTAGTTACCTATTGTTGTATAATAAACTGCCACAAAATTTAGCTGCTTAAAACAACACACTTTTTTTTTTTTTTTCAAAGTGGTATTTCTGTGGTCAGGAATCTGGGCATGGCTTAACTGGGTTCTTCTTCACACTTTCTCACAAAACTTCAACCTAATATGTTGGCCAGAGCTGGGGATTCGACTGAAGAGGGATCCACTTAAAGCTCACTGACATGATTATGGTCAAGATTCAGTTCCTTTTTGGGCTGTTGAGCTGAGGGCCTCAGCTCCTAGATGGCTGTTGACCAGCGATCATCTTCAATTCCATGCCATGGGTCTCAACACAGCAACTTGTTTCATCAAAGCTATCAAGGGAGAGGGTTTCCTAGTAAGGTGGAAGTCAGAATTTTGGTAATCTAACCATAGACGTGACATCTCTGCAATGTTAAGGTATTCTATTGGTTAGAAGCAAGTTATTCCAAGAGGCAATTGCATAAAGCCATTAATACCAGGAAAAAATGAACAGTGGAGCCATATTACAAGCCACCTACCACATGTGGCCATCCCTGAAAATAGTGTACAAGAAACTGGGAGTGAGTGAGGTGGTAAGGGCCCCAGGGAAAACTGAGGCCATTATTAGAAGTCAGTGGGTGCTACATGGTGAATATAGCTGTCCCTGACAAATTGCCTGGTTTAGCTCTGGGTTACATAGAAAACAGAAGAGAAAGCTCTTTTTCTACCTCCATGACTTTGTATCATTATGAATCTCAAGGTTTATTTTATTTTATTTTTTTTTTTCTTCCTCACTTTTTATTTTGAACATTTTTTTTTTAATTTTTTATTTTTATAAACATATATTTTTATCCCCAGGGGTACAGGTCTGTGAATCACCAGGTTTACACACTTCACAGCAGTA